>NW_007082839.1:72411-86408 GCF_000164805.1 Carlito syrichta
CCCCCATAGTTTCCCAGTACCCGTCAGTCATTTTGTTATAGTATTACATTGGATGTTCAAGGTCCATTATATGAGTGAGAAACATGTGATATTCTGATCTTTGTTTCTGTGTGAGGTCACTCAGTATTATAGACTCTAGTTCCATCCAGGTTGCTGCAAAATTCATGATTTTGTTCTTTTTTATGGCTGCGTAGTATTCCATCGTGTATATGTACCACATTTTTTTAATCCAGTCCTCTTTTGATGGGCAGCATGGTTGTTTCCAGGTTCTTGCTATTGTGAACAATGCTGCGATAAACATACGTGTGCAGGTATCTTTTTTATAGAGTGATTTGTGTTCTTCAGGGTATATTCCCAGTAGGGGGATTGCAGGGTCATATGGAAGGTCAATTTTTAGAGCTTTTAGGAATCGCCACACTGCTTTCCACAGAGGTTGCACTAGCTTACACTCCCACCAGCAGTGTAGAAGAAGTATTTTTTAAAACATTATTTGAGAAGCCAAAAATCAATGTAGAAATTCTAAACTAAAAGGTGATTTTTTTTTTTTCAGGAAGAGAACTGAAAACCAGCTTGAGCAAACACCATATTTGATTGCAAACTATCATAGTTACTGTCACAGTTATTACAATTCACCTGTAACCACATCACAGTCAATATGAGCATCAACAGAAGCAGGAAAAAAATATACACTTAATGTGTTTATCTTTTTTGTCCTCAGCTTTCCAAGTTTCCCTGCAGTAGTGGAGTCAAATATTGAGTCTAGGACACATTAAGAATCACCAGCAGTGTTTATAATCCCTGGGCAATATGGTAAGATTTTTTCTTGCTTAACATCCTTTACAAACTGTAATTTCCATGAGGTTAATGTATTTTACAATGTGACCTTAAGTATGAAGTTGTGACCTTAGCAATGAAAAATCATGCCATTGCATAATGTCTAGAAATGCAACGTGAAATATTAGTAGTGAATCTTGTTTCAAATTATTGAATAATTGTTCCAAATTGCCCTAACACAGTATTATCGTCCAAAAGACATCACAGGAAAATGTCTCAGAGACTCAGCAGCCAAAGAGACAACTATCAGTTGGATTTCCTGTATGGTATTGATCTATTTTTAATGTTGCAAATGTCCAGTCTTTTTATATTAGAAGCATATTATATTATACTAGAAAAGGCATGTGAATGAAGTGAGCAGTACCTGCGTGACGTCCAGGTGGTAGTCGCTTCTGGAAGATGCTGCCGCATGTGACCCCACCCTTGCTTCTGCATTCATTCAGAAAAGGCAGCTCCTCAATGCAGTAGGATAACAAGCAGGTGGAAGACCAGTTGACACTGGGAGAGGGAGGTCCCACAATTCTGTAGATTCAGACAGAAACAAAAAGCACAGCTGGCCTGCTGTGTCCATGGGCTCTGCATCTGTGGATTCGACCAACTGCAAATCAAAAATATCTTTTAAAAACGAATGGTGACTCAGCCTGTCATCCCAGCACTTTGGGAGGCCAAGGCGAATGGATTGCCTGAGCCCGCAGGTTCGAGACCAGCCCAGGCAACTTGGCAAGACCTACAATAAATAAAAAATGAGCCAGGCATGGTAGCACACACTGTAGTTCCGGCTCCTTGGAAGGGCTGAGGTAGGAGGATCACTGGAGCCCAGCAGGTCGACACTAGGGTGGCCATGAGCATGCCACTGCAGTCCAGTCTAGGCGACGGAGTGAGACTCCAACTAAAAAAAAAAGAAAAAGAAAAGAAAAGAAAAAAGGATGGCCGTGTCTGTACTAAATATGTACAGACTTGTTTTCTTGTCATTATTTCACTAATAATACAGTGTAGAAAGTATTTACTTAGCATTTATGTTCTATTACATATTATAAGTAATTTAAAGGTGATTTAAAGTATATGGGAGGATAAGATTATGCGGGTATACTCACATACAGCGTATTATTACTCACATACAGCTAACTTCAATGATATTTCTAAGTTCTCTAAGTTCAGTCTATACAAAAGTTTGACAGACCAAGAAGTTATCCATATTCTTTGACACAGAGGAAAAAAAGGCTCCCATCTTCCAAAGCGGCCATTAGGCCACAGAATGCTTCATTCATGGAAATGCTTGTAGTTCCACCTGCTGGATGTCAAACCACATGTTGTTTTGTCTCAGTAATTAAAATGTTTTGATTTGCAAAGACAACAAAATAAAGTATATGGGAGGTTGTGTACAGGTTATAAGCACTTACAATGACATTTTATTCTCGGGACTTGAGCAATTCAGGAATTTGGGTATCTGCAAGGAGTTCCAGAACCAATCCTTCATGGATACTGAAAGACTACTGTCCATTTTACTTTTGCTTATATTTCATTAGTTTGGAGTATCAAGCTGAAAGGAGGTAGGGTCCCCCTCAGCACTACAGAGTCACCATGGAACAAGATGAACATGCTAAGGTCCAGACATGGGTGAAAGGCTGCACACATTGCATTTTGCCTCTAGCATGGACCTCTTGTTTCAAGATGAATTAAAAAAATCGCCTGAGGATTTTATCCTTAATATTCAGAATAAGAGCAAACTTTCAAAACATAATGCATGAACCAAACGTTTTCAGAATTGTTTGGAACCTCAAGACAGATATTGTCTATATAGAAGAGGAACCAAAGGCACAGAAAACCAGCTGAGATTAAAATAACACTAGAATTAAATGAAAAAAAAATTTTTTTCATGTAAAATTACTGGGGTAGTAAAAAATTAAAAGAAAATAAAATTAAAATAGAACTAAAATGTATTTTCTTTGTCAGTAAAAAAGCAGAACTCAGCAGAAAAGTGGATCAATGATATGCAAGACAAACTCAAGATCTCCTAGACTGCAAAAAAAAAGGGATAAAGAGATTTTTTTTTAACATTACAGGATGATAGTCATTTGGAACACAGGAATAAGACATTTTATAGGAAAAATATTTTGTGTTTCTGAGAAAGAAAAAAAAAAACCGTAATAAAAGCAGTGGAGGCAGAAAATCAAAGATATTTTTTGAGATTGATAAAATACCTGAAAGTGAAGATTAAAGGAGCTTTCGAAGATCCAAGCTAAATCAATGAAATGAGAGTGCTACATCCTGGGCAAAAATTTCAATTGTCATCCTATGATTAAACCAAAATGCTTGATTCATCTTGGTTGGAGTGACCTTATAAGTGATTTTTCCAAGAAAGATATATGTGCAGGCTTTCTGGGAATTTTCACACCTGATGATGTCTTTGAAGGTATTGTTGGGTCATAATCTTTTCCTTGTAAATCTTGTAGTCATTGCCCCACAGTCTTTTTTGCTGAAGAGACATCTTAAGTCAGTATTTTTTTCTGTATTTGTAAACCATGTTTGTGATTCTTAACATTTCCCATACATATTCAGCGGATGCTTTTCTTGTCATGTTCAAGAGTTCATTTTGGACAGTGATGGATTCCAAGCCAGATGTTCCTCCCTCTTTGATTAGCTAGGGTTTCACTGTAAAATACTCTTCTCAATCTTGGCATAAGTGCCACTGATCAAGAGGTGAAACATTGCATTAAAAAAGAGCAGTCCAAGGTTGTTGTCATTTTCTAGAAAAATAATTAAACTTCAGTCTTACTATAACTCAGAAGACCCAAGACAGCCAGATGCCGCTGGCATAATGCATGTCTTTAGAACAGTGTATTGAACCTATTTCAGCTGAGGGTAGGTGAGGGTATCATGCCTGATTGTGAGAGTACAGATGCCTCACATACCACTGGGTAGTATTCTTGTTGCATATAAATCCCTCATGAGCATTTTGAGATTTAAAGATGAATTGATTCTCGAGTTTATTATCAGAATCCAAATGAGAGTTAATGGACCAAGATTGAAAAATAAAAAAGAAGAACAAAACCCTATGAGATCAAGCAGACATTACCCATAGTTTGCAAATACATTAAAAAATACTGATTTAAGGTATCTCTTCAGTAACACCAACTGGCAAAAGACTTTGGAGCAATGTCTACAGTTTACAATGAAAAGATTATCAACCAATATTGTCCTGAAAGACACCCTCAGGTGAGAAAATGCCCAGAGAATCTGCGCATGCATCTTTCTTGGAAAAATTACTCCAACCAAGATTAGTTAAAAATTTTAAAACTCAGTCATAGTTCAACTATAGATATGGACTCTTCAGACTTGGCTTATTTAGTTTGAATTTCAAACTTAGGAATATGATTGGATATGTGTTGCCACAAATATTCAATATTTTAGGGACAAATCTTCATAAAATTAGACTCTCTCAACCGTTTCTCTCCTGCTTCTGGGTTTTCCCCTCACAATTCCAGAAAATGTGTTTCTTGACGCCATCCTTCATTCCAGCATTCAGCTGAAATTGGTCATCTCTCTGATGATCACTTAAAACAGTATTTGCTGAGGCTGGATTCTAGCTCTTGCTAACAGTAGCTAACTGCAGTTATGACATTGGACTGGGAGAAGAAACTAAACTAGAAGTTTCTTCTCTCCAAACTCTGTTTCCTCTCCCTCAAGACACAGAATCAGAATTTCCTGGGAAAAAGTAGAAACCATTCTCATTGTCAAATAACCTGGAAACACTTTTTCTATTTCTTTCAAACTTATTTTTAATGAGCTGAATTTTGACTTTTTCTAACTATAAAAGGTGGATAAATATATTATCTATCACAAGGTCCTCTGCATAGTATCTTTCATCAACATTTTATAATATTCACCTGCGTAATGTACCAAAAATCACTAACTATTGTGTAGGTCCAAATATTTAAAAATATGCAAAGAAAAATGTACAATTAAAACTTATCAAAATATTAATCAAAATATCAATTAAAACTTATCAAAATATTAATATTAATTGACTATCTTTGAGTGAGATTCTAGATTATTATCTTCTTTATTTCCCAAAAGTTCAGTAATGTCACTATATTACTTTTATAATAAAAAAGTTTTAAAATCAATTTATACAACTTTATATTGTGTCGTATGATCTCATTTATTTCCAGATATATAGCAAAATAGATTCAAATACATGTACACAAAGGAACGTTAATAGTACTTCTTTCAGGGTCTTAAATTGTGGCTAGTCACTCCCTCATGTGTATTTAAAAAATTTTCTGTAATGATAATAAGCTATTTGATTGTAGAAAATGCTACTCTTATAAAACTCAATGGTATGGAATAACTTTGGGGAACATTTACTCACCCCTATCATAAAATATTTGTTGTGCTTTACTTTTATCTTACTTTTAGAATTTTTTTTTTTTTTGAGTTGGAGTCTCCCTCTGTCGCCCAGACTGGAGTGCAGTGGCCACTCTCGGCCACCGCAGCCTCAACCCGCTGAGCTCCGGCGATCCTTCCGCCTCAGCCTTCCGAGAAGCCGGAATTACAGGCATGCGCTACCACGCCCGGCTGATTTTTTGATTTATTGTAGAGATGAGGTCTTGCTGCCCGGGCGGGTCTCGAACTTGCGGGCTCAGGCCATCCACTCACCTCAGCCTCCCAAAGGCACGGGATTACAGGCTGAGCCACCGAGCCCGGTTTACTTTTAGAATTTCACGGACTGTAAGACACCCCAAGAATAAGCCATCTGAGGCCCAACCAAATATAATAAAACTGGCAGAAGCAGGGAGGTGACATCTTAGAATTGTTTTGTCATGCTGCCGTGTGTATCATAAGAGATCAAGGACTGTTTTAATTACTAGTCATTTGAATTTCTGATAGATATTATGGCAAAATTAAAATCTTGTTAATTTACTTTGGCAGCTTGACAATGGGCTCATTTGCAATCCTTTGAGGGAATTGCAAATTTCCCATGCTTCGATTTGGGGTGAAGTGACATTATTCATATAAGAGCATGTGGTGGTATTCAGGGCTAAACATTTGTCAGAATGTTTTTAACCCATTGGAAGCGTAAGTGATGATTTTTTTTTTTGAGTTGGAGTTCACTCTGTTGGCCAGGATGGAGCTCAGTGGCACGCTTACGGCCACCACAGCCTCGACCTGCTGGGCTCAGGTGATCCTTCCACCCCAGCCCTCCAAGTAGCTGGAACTACAGGCATGTGCCACCATATCCAGCTAATTTTTTGATTTATGGTAGGGATGAGGTCCCACCAAGTTGCCCAGGCTGGTCTCGAACCCCTGGGCTCAAGCAATCTTCTCACCTCAGCCTCTCAAAGTGCTGGGGTTATAGGCATGAGCCACTGCACCCAGCCAGTGATGACTTTTTAATGCTCAGAAGAAATAGTACCATGAAAAAAAATCAGCTATAAGCGTATAATAATTGAAACATGATCCAACACTAATATTTACAACTTTTAAAATCTAAAAAGCCCATTGTCATCATTGTAATATGTTTGTATAATTATAAAGTAAATACTAAGTTATACTGACCCCTCCCAGAAATCTTCTAAAATTCTCTAGACTACTATTGTGAGCAGTGTGGTTTCTTTAAAAATAAGCTCTTTCAGTCTTAGACTAAAACTCCACCAACAGTGAAAACTTCCTCTTCTTCGTTTAGTCCTCATCTACGCCTCCAGTTTGACTCCACCAGCATTTGGAATCCTGAATGAACTCCATGTCTCAGGAATGAGGCCAAGATGGGGCAGGGCTCAAAAAGGAAAAAAAAAAGTGAAAAGAATGACAAGATTCAAAGGTGCATCTGTGGGTGCTTTGAGAATCCACAGCGAAGACTTTTCATTCATAGAAGAGATTTAAAACTTCTCAGTTGTGTCTTAGAAACTTCACACAGGCCAAATGTCAAAAAGGCCTCGAGTGAATTTTTATCAAGCATAAATTTTCATCTCAAGGGGAAAAAAGATTCAAAGCAAAGGGCATTTTAGATTTTTTTCTTTTCTTAAAAGTTATTAAAGCACAACACATAAAATGATAGGAGTAGACAGTAAAGAATGACTACGTTTCAAAGATTTGGATCATAAGGAAATCTACCCAGTAAACCTAAGACCAGTGGACAGTCTGGGCGCGGTGGCTCATGCCTGTAGTTCCAGCACTTTGGGAGGCTGAGGTGAGAGGATTGCCTGAACCCACGAGTTCGAGATCAGTCCGGGGAACTTGGTAAGCCCTCATCTCTACAATAAATCAAAAAATTAGCCGGGTGTGGTGGTGCATGCCTGTCATTCCGGCTACTTGGAAGGCTGAGGCGGAAGAATCACCTGAGCCTGGCAGGTTGAGGCCTTGGTGGCCGTGAGCGTGCCATTGCACTCCAGCTTGGGCAACACAGAGTGAGACTCCGACTCTGGTTTCTAGGCATAGCCTGATGTGGTTAACTGTCTGCAGAGCTCTGTGTTATCCAAAATCTCTAACTTGGAAAAGCTGCCAGCACACAGGAAAAAATATGTGTTTAATGACTTCTGTTCTTTTCCTCTTCTTAATCTCTGCTCTCAGAGGACTCTTGGCTAATCTAGGAAGACAAAGCAGAAGAAAGTACTGACTTTCATCTTCTTCATAAGTAGCTGAAAGGCAGACACAGATGCAGATGACATCAATAATCTCACGTGATTAATTTGGACTCTGCAAAGTTTTTTTTTTTTTTTTGAGTTGGAGTCTCATTCTTGTCGCCCAGGCTGGAGCACAGTGGCATGCTCACGGCCACTGCAGCCTCGACCTGCTGGGCTCAGGCGATCCTCCTACCTCAACCTTCCAAGGAGCCGGAACTACAGGTGTGCGCTACCACACCTGGCTAATTTTTTTGATTTACGGTAGAGACGAGGGCTCGCCAAGTTGCCCAGGCTGGTCTCGAACTCCCCGGGCTCAGGCAGCCCTCTCGCCTCCGCCTCCCAAAGTGCTGGAGTGACAAGCTGAGCCACTGAGCTCCCGGCCGAACTATGCAAAGTTTAAAGTCAATCTGCCAGCTTTGAAATTTGTTATAGGTTTAAGACTTTGAAATGTGTTATAGGTTTACTGTGGGATTCTTGAATAATGGAACTAGTTACCCAGTTACCACCCTGTTTCTCTGATGTGGCAAAAGTTCCACTCAACATCCTCCTCCTCCAGCTCCTGACATATGTCCTTGCCAAAAGGCGTCTTTTCACCTTGCTCTCACTGCACATCAGCCTCAACTGGAGATTTCAACGCTGAGGAATACAAAAGAGTCCATGAGTGGGTATTTGTATGGACTCTCAATTCTTCCGAAACCGAGCGCCCTGAAATGATTTCCCCAGGATCTCAGGGCTGTTGGGAATGGAGGGATGAATGCAGCTTCTGTAATGAGGATGACAACTGTATTTCCTTTCTAATGAGGTTCGGTGATAAAAACAAAAGCAAATTCAAACAAATACTGGGAGGAGATCTCAAAAAGCCCCTGTACATATGCAATGGCAGCGATAATAAAAAGAGGAGTTACCAGCTGGGCTCGGTGGCTCAGCCTGTCATCCCACGCCTTTGGGAGGCTGAGGTGAGTGGATGGCCTGAGCCCGCGGGTTCGAGACCCGCCTGGGCAGCGAGACCTCATCTCTACAATAAATCAAAAACTCAGCCGGGCGTGGTAGCGCGTGCCTGTAATTCCGGCCACTCGGAAGGCTGAGGCGGAAGGATCGCCGGAGCCCAGCAGGCCGAGGCTGCGGTGGCCGGGAGTGGCCACTGCACTCCAGTCTGGGCGACAGGGTGAGACTCCAACTCAAAAAAAAAAAAAAAAAAAAAAAAAAGAGGAATTACCATTGACTCTATACCCTTAAATGGATGAAAGCATTGTGATCCACATAATAACCTGTTAAAAGACACCCAAATCTCATCTTCATTTTACATACAAGGACACCAAAGTCCTGAAGTTAGATAATCTCTTCACATCACAGAGCTAATAAGCAAGCGTTAGAAACTTGGATTCAAACCTAGGTCTGGTCCCAGATCCCACGCTCTGAACCACTGTGGGGCACTACCTTTCTATGACTCGTCATATACAAACCCATTTTCTGGAATTGTAAATCATGTATTGTCAATTTTTTTCCAAGCCCAAAGTGAAGACATATACCTGGGTAAGTGATTTTTTTTCTTGATTTCAAAATTTGCTTAGATAAAAATTAGTTTTAGGCTGGGTGTGGTGGCTCAACCTGTAATCCCAGAACTTTGGGAGGCTGAGGTGAGAGAATTGCCTGAGCCCAGCGGTTCAAGACCAGCCTGGGAAACTTGGCGAGACTTCATCTCTACAATAAATCAAAAGTTAGCTGGGTGTGGTAGCGCGCGCCTGTAGTTCCAGCTACTTGGAAGGCGGAGGTGGAAGGATCGCCAGAGCCCAGCAGGTCGAGGCTGCGGTGGCTGGGAGCGGCCACGGAACTCCAGTCTGGGCGACAGAGTGAGACTCCGACTCAAAAAAAAAAGGTTCTAATTACCTTCAGAGCAGTGTAAATTGACATGCTTGTAAGGGAGCCAGAGAGAATCTGAGGCCCATTTGTGGGCAGTTAACATAAGAAAAAATGGTCCTGAATCCAGCTTGACTCTTATCCTAATAGGTACAGTAACCAATACTGTCCCATTTATATTCAGTTTTTAGAAACCTGCAATTGAAAAACTCCTGACCAGATGTGTTATTCCTTCATTCACCCTCTTGTTCATTCATTCTTTTATGCATTTATTTAACAGATGTTTATTAGATGTCTGTCATGTACTGGGTTTAAGTGGAAAACTACTATTAAGATTTTATACCCTCAGCAGGGCTTCCAGAATGTTAGGTCAGGTCTGCTGGTGGTGTGAGGTGGTGTCTGGTGTGAGATCCGATGTCGCATAAGAGATGCAAAGAATTGCACGGAAGTTAGATTCGAAAATATAGTTTATTTAGAAAGTAAATTAGAGAGAGACAGAAAGAGGAGATTCACCACCTCAAGGTCGAGGAGGGGGCCAAAGTCGGGAAACATGGCCTGGCCATAGCTCAGAGAGCACATGGCCACTCCATAGCTTAGCAAGGCAACGGAGGTGATGGTCTGGTAAAAGCCACAATGGCCTGGCAATGGCAGTGGCTGTTCGAGGTTGAATGCTTTTAACCATTTCCCTTTGGTGGGGGAAAGTCATTAAGGTGATTGAGTGGTGGTCATCACGAAGGGGCAAGAAAGCACAGGTACTGATGTCAGGTGACAGACAGCAGGAAGGTGGGTGGGTTAGTCACATGAGTCTTCGATCTTGAGGTCTTCAAATATTAGTGTCTCATGCCCTCAGGTGGTGGACTAGATGGGAGGAGACAAGGGGAGGGGGTTTTCCTGCAAGAGACTTTGCCAGACATTTGCAATTCGCAAACTCCTTGACCATAGGTTGTCATTATCATTTCTGTGACTCTGTCCTTGTCCTGCATCTGATGGAGATTTGCCCAGGGGGTGAGGTAGGCTGCCACTTGACTTGTGGTAGAATGTCCGAACGAAAATGCTTCCTAAAATTTGCCTATTTGGAAACTTATCTATCTATGTCTAACCTGTGCTAGATTCAAAGCATGTCGGGGTAAAGTCTAAGCAAAAATGACTATGTTGAGGCAAAAATACTAAACTAAGAGTAAACTAAGTTTATTCTAGGTTTCTATAGGTACTTCCTTTCAACAGGGTATTGTATACCCTGTTCTCAATATCTATGAGCAACTGAGAAGCTGGACAGGCTTCAGAAGAAAATTATAATTCTGGGTCAGTTTGCATTTTTTAAAATTTTAGATTTTAGGATAGTTTCAGATTTTTAGAGAGAGGACTTCGAGTTTCATCTCTACTGAAAGTAGGACACCAAGGACCATATCTACACCTGCCTCATCTTTTAAAATATCTGAGTCAAAAGGTAATTTGTAGCCTTTTTTTAGATTACAGAAAGTAAAGAAAGACGCAAACAAAAAACTATATATAGACCAACCACCATGAGGTAGCCTCTGTCAATATATCGGTATATCTATTTTCAGTAAGATCTCATTTTGTGGGCAAATTTATGGGTCTGCATGTTGGAATTATTTGGACCCATCAAGACATTCTACTCATTTTTTTCCCTTTTCTGTCACAACTAAATTAGATAGCTGTTTAAGATATAATAAAGATGCTTCCACTGATAATCAGAGCAGCATTTATCAGTGCCTTCTCGTTAGAGGCATGAGTTCTGCCTAACTGACAACTGTCAGTGGTCTATTGATTTTGTGCAGCAGGAGATAATTAGAAAAGCTGCCTCTGTTGCTGCTTGAGTGGTTAAGGATGACACGTGAAAAATTGTTCTTCCTAGTGGACCAAAGAGGAGGCAGAAGGAACTGGAGTATCTAAACCATGAGGCCTAGCGAGAGCTTCAGCCTCTTCTCTTCACATACAAAGGAAACCAACCGATCTATTAGTTTGCTCAAAAAGTAGTTCCCTCAGAAATGGATTCATTAGTTCTCTCAGAATTCAGGTCACCCAGTGCTGTCTAGATCTACCCAGAAACATGAAGGGCAGGCATGACTAGTCCATCTCTGGATTGGGTCAATTAGCAGACATCAAGAGTGGACGACTTCTTACATATAGCATCCTCGGTCCTCAGGTTCTTATCCCAGCAAGGGATTCCTGATAGCAAAATGGTCAAATCTACAGGCTCTGCAGGTGGACCTTGGGTTTAAATCCCTAAAGCTGCTACTAGACCAAATTCCTAAGCTCTCTTTAGTAAATAGAAAGAGTTAGCACATTAAAACTTTTATAATAGTACTTGCACATATTAAGTGCTCCATCAGTGTTAGCCATCTTCCTTCTTATCTATTTATGCAGCAACTATCAGCACAGCAATTAAATGCTCAGTGCTATCTACTACAAGAAATTAAATGTTTAAAAATATATAGAAAATGACCAGAAGCATATAGGATTTCCCCCCACAGGTAGTTTAACAACTATTCTAGTAGTCTTAATTATAATGTTCATTTTCTTGAAATTATAGCCAGAGTTCTGTCTGAACTATCACCAGTTCCAAAGAGATGATATCCTAATTACTGGAACCCTGGAATCTCTTTCTTAATGCTTATTCTTCACACGAATGGAAAAACACCTTGTCATGAAGTCTTGGGGTAAGGTGGAGTACCTTGTTTCAAACTAACTCCTCTACCAACTACAATTATATATTCTGAACAAAATATAAAAATCAGCTATTTAAAAATTACTGGAGAGTGATCAAAAGGAGGCAGATTGAGAAGTCATTCAACATTTACAAGAAGCAGCCACATTAAAACCCGCGTTATTCAGTTTTTCCCCTGTGGGCATGTTCCTCTCCAGGGCATGAGGATAATCTCCACTAGACAATTCAAATCTTATTAGTTTGACCAGAGTAACTGGAAATTAAGAGGATAGACCTCAGAAAGGAGGGAATGTCAGAGTAGTGAAAACTCCCAAATCTATACATTAACTACTTTGAAATTTTTGATGAAAGTTTCAACTTATTTGTTTAGGGTAAGATTCGGAGAAGCTCAAGGAAAATAGTGGCTGGAAAGAGAAAAGACTCATGTATGAATTTCAGCAGCCATTTGCCATAAGGGAGGCAAAATTTGGAGTTCAAGACCCATCAAATTAGAAGGGTTTGATGAATGTCCCCAGCTTCCATTAAAAGTACAGAGACCATGTCTTAGAAGTAAAGACTTCCTCTCTAATCTCTCAAGCATCATGTTAAGTAAAAGAAGCAAGATGTGAAAGATTATATAGTGTATGATTCAATTTTATGAATAGTTAGGCAACGTGAATGTTTTTTTTGAGTTGGAGTCTTATTTTGTTGCTCAGACTGGAGTGCACACCCATGGCCACCGCAGCCTTGACCTACTAGGCTCAGGTGATCCTCAACCTTCCAAGTAGCTGGAACTACAGGTGTGCTCCACTATGCCTGGCTAATTTTTCTTGATTTATTATAGATTTGAGGTCTCACCGAGTTGCCCAGGCTAGTCTTGAACCCCTGGGTTCAGGCTTAAGCCATCATGTCTGGTGACAGCATGAATTTATAGGCAGAAAGAAGAACAGTGGTTGCCTAGTGCTGAGGGTGGGAGTGCAGATTAACTGTAAACAGAAGAAACTTTTTGGGGTGATGAAAATGTTCTAAAACTGCATTGTGGATAAACAAAATGTGGTGTATACATAGAATGGAATATTAGTCAGCCTTAAAAAGAAAGAAAATTCTGATGCATGGTATAGCAAGGATGAACTTTAGGGAATATTACCTTATGTGAAATAAACCAGTCACAAAAGGATAAATATTGTATGATTCCACGTATACGAGATATCTAGAGTAGTCAAATTCATGAAAACAGAAAGTAGAATGGTGGTTGTCAGGGACTAGAAGGAGGAAGAAAGGGGAGACACCATTTAATAGGTACAGAATTTCAGTCCTGCAAGATGTAAAGAAGTTTTAGAGATGGGTGGTGGTGATGGTTGCACATCAATGTAAATGTAAGTAAGTCCACTAAATTGTACACCTAAAAATGGTTAAGAGGGTACATGCTACATTTACTTTACCAAAATAAAATAAAAAAAGACTGAATTGTGGTTATGATTGCACAACTCTATAAATTTGCCAAAAATCATTGAATTGTATCCTTAAAATGAATGAATTTTATGATATGCAAATTATACTTCAATTAAGTTAGATTTGCCCTGGGACTAAAAACAAAACTGTAATAGACACACTTTATGGAAAGCTAAAACCAAGATCTCCCAGGCTCAGCAATATGACTGTTAGAACAAAAGTAAACACTCTTCAGCGGAAGATAACAAAATTTAGGTTGTCTGTAATGTATTATTCATAATATCAACTATGCAACAAGAAAAGTACTACATATTTTAAAAATAGAAAAATAGAGCCATAATCAAGAAATAAATTAATAAACAGAAACAAGAAGCAGCCCAACAGATGGCCCAGATATTGTAATTAGCAGCAGGGGACTTTGAACTAAATATAAAGTATTTAAACAATCTATAGGAAAAAATAGTAGATAGGCAAGAAATGTGGATTTAGCAGATATGGAATTTATAGAAGACTTAAGAAAGAAAGAGAAGAACCAAGTGGAAATATTTGAACTAAAAAAAAAA
>NW_007082839.1:86428-124088 GCF_000164805.1 Carlito syrichta
AATTCAGGTCACCCAGTGCTGTCTAGATCTACCCAGAAACATGAAGGGCAGGCATGACTAGTCCATCTCTGGATTGGGTCAATTAGCAGACATCAAGAGTGGACGACTTCTTACATATAGCATCCTCGGTCCTCAGGTTCTTATCCCAGCAAGGGATTCCTGATAGCAAAATGGTCAAATCTACAGGCTCTGCAGGTGGACCTTGGGTTTAAATCCCTAAAGCTGCTACTAGACCAAATTCCTAAGCTCTCTTTAGTAAATAGAAAGAGTTAGCACATTAAAACTTTTATAATAGTACTTGCACATATTAAGTGCTCCATCAGTGTTAGCCATCTTCCTTCTTATCTATTTATGCAGCAACTATCAGCACAGCAATTAAATGCTCAGTGCTATCTACTACAAGAAATTAAATGTTTAAAAATATATAGAAAATGACCAGAAGCATATAGGATTTCCCCCCACAGGTAGTTTAACAACTATTCTAGTAGTCTTAATTATAATGTTCATTTTCTTGAAATTATAGCCAGAGTTCTGTCTGAACTATCACCAGTTCCAAAGAGATGATATCCTAATTACTGGAACCCTGGAATCTCTTTCTTAATGCTTATTCTTCACACGAATGGAAAAACACCTTGTCATGAAGTCTTGGGGTAAGGTGGAGTACCTTGTTTCAAACTAACTCCTCTACCAACTACAATTATATATTCTGAACAAAATATAAAAATCAGCTATTTAAAAATTACTGGAGAGTGATCAAAAGGAGGCAGATTGAGAAGTCATTCAACATTTACAAGAAGCAGCCACATTAAAACCCGCGTTATTCAGTTTTTCCCCTGTGGGCATGTTCCAAAATAAGACTCCAACTCAAAAAAAACATTCACGTTGCCTAACTATTCATAAAATTGAATCATACACTATATAATCTTTCACATCTTGCTTCTTTTACTTAACATGATGCTTGAGAGATTAGAGAGGAAGTCTTTACTTCTAAGACATGGTCTCTGTACTTTTAATGGAAGCTGGGGACATTCATCAAACCCTTCTAATTTGATGGGTCTTGAACTCCAAATTTTGCCTCCCTTATGGCAAATGGCTGCTGAAATTCATACATGAGTCTTTTCTCTTTCCAGCCACTATTTTCCTTGAGCTTCTCCGAATCTTACCCTAAACAAATAAGTTGAAACTTTCATCAAAAATTTCAAAGTAGTTAATGTATAGATTTGGGAGTTTTCACTACTCTGACATTCCCTCCTTTCTGAGGTCTATCCTCTTAATTTCCAGTTACTCTGGTCAAACTAATAAGATTTGAATTGTCTAGTGGAGATTATCCTCATGCCCTGGCAGAAAGAAGAACAGTGGTTGCCTAGTGCTGAGGGTGGGAGTGCAGATTAACTGTAAACAGAAGAAACTTTTTGGGGTGATGAAAATGTTCTAAAACTGCATTGTGGATAAACAAAATGTGGTGTATACATAGAATGGAATATTAGTCAGCCTTAAAAAGAAAGAAAATTCTGATGCATGGTATAGCAAGGATGAACTTTAGGGAATATTACCTTATGTGAAATAAACCAGTCACAAAAGGATAAATATTGTATGATTCCACGTATACGAGATATCTAGAGTAGTCAAATTCATGAAAACAGAAAGTAGAATGGTGGTTGTCAGGGACTAGAAGGAGGAAGAAAGGGGAGACACCATTTAATAGGTACAGAATTTCAGTCCTGCAAGATGTAAAGAAGTTTTAGAGATGGGTGGTGGTGATGGTTGCACATCAATGTAAATGTAAGTAAGTCCACTAAATTGTACACCTAAAAATGGTTAAGAGGGTACATGCTACATTTACTTTACCAAAATAAAATAAAAAAAGACTGAATTGTGGTTATGATTGCACAACTCTATAAATTTGCCAAAAATCATTGAATTGTATCCTTAAAATGAATGAATTTTATGATATGCAAATTATACTTCAATTAAGTTAGATTTGCCCTGGGACTAAAAACAAAACTGTAATAGACACACTTTATGGAAAGCTAAAACCAAGATCTCCCAGGCTCAGCAATATGACTGTTAGAACAAAAGTAAACACTCTTCAGCGGAAGATAACAAAATTTAGGTTGTCTGTAATGTATTATTCATAATATCAACTATGCAACAAGAAAAGTACTACATATTTTAAAAATAGAAAAATAGAGCCATAATCAAGAAATAAATTAATAAACAGAAACAAGAAGCAGCCCAACAGATGGCCCAGATATTGTAATTAGCAGCAGGGGACTTTGAACTAAATATAAAGTATTTAAACAATCTATAGGAAAAAATAGTAGATAGGCAAGAAATGTGGATTTAGCAGATATGGAATTTATAGAAGACTTAAGAAAGAAAGAGAAGAACCAAGTGGAAATATTTGAACTAAAAAAAAAAAAAAAATTTGAAATTATTGGATGGCATTTAGGGTGGGAGACTTCTAGTTTCAAAATGGTGGCTTAGAAGTAACCTGGCTTCACTCTCTCCCACAGAAAAGCAAAACCAAATATACGGCACTGAGATTATCACCAATAATACCCCAGAACTCAAATATGACAACAAGACAGCTCCCGAGGGCCCAAAGAAGTAAAAAAACTCTGATAAGACAGGAAGAGAATTGAAATTCCATATCTACCATGTACTCTTCCCCCTTACCAACTGCCCAACACCAAGCATGAAAAAATATTTCCCTAACTCATGGTTGCTACTCTGAAAAAAGTGAGATTTAGGTAGACAACCAGCTTCTGCTCCATCTTGGGTTTTTTGGCAGGAGACCTGTCCCTGTCTCAAACCATGGGAAGCATCAGGAGTGACTAGAGGAAGAAATATCTCTGAAGACAGTCAGAGACAGAGGGAGGAGGTGGGACTACCTTTGTAGTCTGGAAACTTTGCTCTGTAAGTTAACCAAAGGAGATGTCAGTTCAGAGCATCTGTTCAACAATACTATGCTTTGGGAGGTTCATTACTTAGGTCTCCTGGGCGTGAACTCCTAGCCAGCCTTTCTACACTAGTGGGGTATTTTCTTTGGAACCTCCTCATTGAAACAAGCAGGATTCTGATTATTTACTAGAACCAAGGCAAACCTGGATTTAACATGTCATCTAGTGGCAAAAAAGAGGCAGTAAGCAAGTGAAAAATAAGAAAACAAAACAAAATAAACTACAAGGAATCTTTAAGTAAATATATTGAATAAAAATCTAAACAAGTCAGACAGAGAAGACTGAAATAAATAACTAACTATTCAGTATGATGCTTTAGACATAATTTACAAGAAACAGTAGCAAACAGGTAATCATGATATTCTTAAAGAAACAAAGCAAGGAACCTGTAATTGACCCCATGAGATGGTACATGTGAATTTTCTGGCCAAGAATTGCTTAAAATTTTTTTCTTTTTAAGTTGAAGTCTCACTCTGTTACCCAGACTGGAGTGCAGTGGCATACTCACAGCCACCCCAGTGTTGACCTACTGGGCTCCAGCGATCCTTCTGCCTCAGCCTTCTAAGTAGCTGGAACTACAGGCATGCGCTATCACACCCAGCTAATTTTTATTGTAGAGATGAGGTCTCGCCAAGTTGCCTGGGCTGGTCTTGAACCTGAGGGCTCAGGCAATCCACTCACCTCAGCCTCCCAAAGTGCTGGGATTACAGGCTGAGCCACCAAGACTACTCACTTAAAAAACAATTTTAATAAAACTTAGTGATCTTCAAAATAACACAGAAAAGCAATTCATAAATTTATAAGACATTTAGTAAAGATGTTGAAATAAGAGAAAGAAATCAGAAAGAAATGTTGGAATTGAGAAATATATTTACTGAATTGAAAAATTCATTGGAAGCTGTCAACAGCAAAATGCATCAAGCAGAGGAAACAGTCAGTAAGCTCAAAGACAGGTTATTTGAAAATACATGACCAGAAAAGAAAAAAGAAAAATGGGAATTAAGATTGCCTACAAGAGATAAAAAAATTACCTCAAAAGACCAAATCTAAGAATTATTGGTATTCAATAGGTAGTTGAGCAAAATCAAGGGATAGAGAGATAATCAAAGACATAATAACAAAAAACTTTCCAAAATTTGAGAAAGAGATAAACATAAAGTTACAAGAAGATTAAAACACCAAATAGATTCAACCCAAATCGGACTACCCTAAGGCATGTAATAATTCAACTCTCAAAAGTCAGTTCAAGAGAAGATTCTAAAAGCAGCAAGAGAAAACATCAAACAACATGAAAAGGAGTTCCAATTTGTCCAGCAACAGACATCTCAACAGAAACCATACAGATTGGCAGGAAGTGGGAGGACATTTTCAAAGGGCTAAAAGAAGAAGAAACAAAAAAACTGCCATCCACATATACTGTATCCAGCAAAGCTATCTTTCAAATATGAAGGAGAGATAGTCTTTTCTAGACAAAAACTGAGAGAATTCACCATCAGACCTGTCTTACAAAAAATTATTTTAAAAAATCATTCAATCTAAAATTTTAAATAACATAAATGTGCAAAAAAGAAAACATTTTGAAAGTATAAAACCCACTGGTAAAAGTAAGTATATTGACAAACCCAGAATATTCTAATACTGTAAGGTGGTATTCAGTATACTCATCATTCTAGTATGAAGCCCAAAAGCCAAATCTATATAAAAAAAAAAGTAGCAACAGCCACCTGTTAAGAGATAGACAATATAAAAATATGTAAATATGTAAATTGAAACAAAGTCAAAATGTGGAGGGATGGAGTTAAAGTATACAGATTTTTTACCCATTGTTTCTATTCTTTTCTTGTGATCTAAGATAAGTCGTCATCTTTTTAAAATAATTTGTTAGATCTATAAGCTTTTTTGTAAGCCTCATGATAATCATAATGCAAAATCCTATAATAGGTTCACTAAAATTAAAGGCAACAAATTAAAAAATAGTACCAAAGAAAGTTACTTAACCACAAAAGAAGACATTTAGAAAGGAAGAGAGGATTTACAAAACAAACAGAAAACAAGCAACAAAATGGCAGTAGTAAGTTCTTATGGATAATAACACTGAATGCAAATGAGCTCAGCTTACCAATTAAAGGGAATAGAGTGGGTGAATAGGTAAAGAAACCAAACCCGCCTATTTGCTGCCTACAAGAAACCCCTTTCACTTATAAAGAGCTCCATAGACTGAAAGTGAAGGGGTAGAAAAAGATATTACATAAAAGTAGAAACCAAAACCCAAAAAACTCCAAACAAACAAAAGCACAAAAAACAGGAGTAGTTGTACTTATGCCAGATAAAACAGACTACAAATTAAAGATTGCAAAAAGAGACAAGAGGGTCATTATATAATGATGAAAGAGGTTATAATGATTATATGCTTCAGCAAGAGGATATAATGCTTATATCTATTTACCCAACACCAGAGCTCCCAATTATATAAAGCAAACATTTATAAATCTAAAGGGAGAGATAGACTACAGTACAATAATAACAGAGCAATTAAGTCCCAGTCTCAGCAATGAATAGATTATCCAGACAAGAAATTAAGAAAAAAGCATTAAAGTTAAACTATACACCAGACCAAATTTGCCTAACTGACATTTACAGAACATTTCCCCCAACTTCCACTGAATATACATTGTTTTATCAGCACACGGAAACTTCTCCAAAATATATCATATTTTAGGCCAAAAAACAAGTCTCAACAAATTTAAAAAATTAGAAATAGTACCAAGTATCTTTTCTGATCACAATGGAATAAAGCTGAAAATCAAAATAAGAGAAATGCTTAAAGATATACAAACACATGGTAATTAAACAACATACTTCTGAACAACCAATGGATCAATGAAGAAATTTAAAATATCTTGAATAGAAATATACCACGATCTATGTGATACAACAAGAGTAGTAATAAGAGAAAAGTTTATAGCAATAAACACCTATATTTAACATGTAGAAAGATGTCAAGTAAGCAACAATACAACTCAAGAAACTAGAAAAACAAGAACAAACCAAACCAAGAATTAGTAAAAGAAAATAAATGATAAAGATTAGAGTGGAAATAAATGAAACTGAGACTAAAAAAATACAGAAGATCAACAAAATGAAAAGTTGGTTCTTTGAAAACATCAACAAACTATTACCTAGACTAACTAAGAAAACAAGAGAGAACACTCAGATAAAATCAGAAAGAAAAGGGAGACATAACAACTGAGACCATGGAAAAACAAAAAACATTAGCGACTATTATGAACAATCGTACACCAATAAACTGAGAAATCCAGGAGAAATGAATAAATTCCTGGACACATACAACCTACTCACCAAGATTGAACCATAATGAAATAGAAAATCTCAATAAACCAATAATGAGTAATGACATTGAAGCTAAAAACAAACTAACAAACAATAAAACTCCCATCAAAGAATATAGCTCAAGACCTGATGGTGTCACTGCTGAATTCCACTAAACATTTAAAGAAGAACTAATAACAATTCTATTCAATTCAGCAAAAATAAATAAATAAATAAGAAAGAAAGAAAGAAGGAATACTTTCAAACTCATTTTATGGGGCAAACATTACTCTGACAAGGATACAATAACAAAAAACTATAGACTGATATTCCTGATGAATATAGATGCAAAGATTCTCAACAAAATGCTCTCAAACCAAATTCAGTAGCACATTAAAAAGATTATTCACCACAATCAAGTGAGAGTCATCCCAGGGATGCAAGGATGGTTCAACATTTGCAAATCAATGACTATGATATATCATATTAGCATAACCAAGAAGAAAAACCACATGGTCATTTAAAAAGATGCTGAAAAAGTCTTCAACATTAAAAACAAAAATTAAAACTCTCAACTAGCAGGAACATACCTCAAAATGATTAAGGCCATCTATGACAAATTAACAATGATAAGATTTTCTTCTTATTTAATGCTTAAGAGTATTGGTGATCATCCATTGATTAATACTTAGGTTGATTCCCTATGTTAGTATCCTGGTCATTGTGAATAATCCTAGCACCCTCTTCTGTTCATAGGCATTCAAAGGCTATTAACTGATTGATTATTATAGTTTGTACATGGACATAGTTTATCTAGCCTTATTATTTCTGTATTTGGTATGTGATATATATCAAGCAAAATTTCTTCTTGGCTCTTTTGAGTTGTAATAATCTACACTGGTGACAGGGACTTGAATGGGGAAGGAGTTACTTTGAAAAGTATTTAAAAGATTTTATTTATTCCTAGTAGGAGTAGGTTTCAAAAACCTTAGTCTACTCTGTCTTTTGATTGCAAACTCTTAATACTATATTGCAATTTGTGGGGTTTTATCCCTCTTTGAGCACCTGATTAAGACAGGCAGTAGTATACTTTAAAGTAAAATCTACTGCAAAGCAGATGCTTATAGCTTCTAGTACTTTACAGGAAGTGATTAGAAGGAAAATCTTCCCATTTCAATCATTTTAGATGGTGAGGTCAGAGTTCAGGTTCCATAGTTCAGAATGTTTGCATTTATCAAGATGCTGCAAAGTTGAAAAAAGGTCTAGAAACCTTACCACCAGAACTCGGTGATTCAGGGCTCTGTTGCAATCAAGTGAGGATCTCCATTACTCAAGGCTATTGAAGTGTCTGAAATTACTTCTGCTCCAGCAGCTACTCCTCTTGAATTTAATAGCTTGTCACTCACATGGTTCCACCTGATTAAAAGTGCAGACTCAAAATTCACAATCAGAATATTTATTGTACTTTAAAAATACCTACCCTCTGGCATTATCAAAATAAGTTCAAAATGTGAACTTTCTACTTAGATTGAAAAACATATTTTTAAGTCATTATCTATTAAAATGGTCAAGAAATTTACCACAAAAAGGAACATAAAGGTCAATACATCTTGCTTAATATGATTCAGAAATTCCCTTTTTGAATAGCTAATTGCTACTTTAATAAAATTTGACATCTCTTGAGTCAAGGAAGATGTACATGAATGCTATCTAAAATAGAATTGTCTAAAAATACAAAAGTAGCTATGTTTGGGATTATCACATTTACTCTTTCTTAGCCTCTTTGTTTTAGTTTTTCAGATGTGTTAGTTTGCTGATGGATGGTGTTATCTTCTAATACAAAACATTTACACATAAATATAACACTTGTTCTTAAACAGAATACCTTTTCTTTTACCCCTCATTCTTAAAAAAGCACCTCTTTGAGGAATATTTCTACCTTCGAAATGTCATTGCTGCTGCTCTGTAGATTATTCTCTAAAAAAAAGGAGATATTACCAATACTCTCAATTGAACTTGAATCAATATCTCCTTGAAATAAAAAAAAAGTGATGCATCTCACAATTGTGAAAATGCAGAATCAATCTAAATGCCCCTCAACTTATCAGTAGATAAGGAAGATGTGATATACACACTCACATTGTGGAATACTATTCAGAAGTAAAAAAGAACGAAATAATGTCTTTCGCAGCAACGTGGATGGAATTAGAGACCATTATCCTAAGTGAAGGAACACAAGAATTAAAAACCAAATGTTGTATGTTCTCATTTATAGGAGCTAAGCTGTAGAGCTGCAAAGGCGTATAGAATGGTATAATGGAGACTTGAAAGTGAGGGGGTAGGGAAGGGTGGGGGATGAAAAATTGTCTATTGGGTATAAATCACACTAGTAAGGGTGACGGGTACATTTAAGCCCAGACTTCTTCACTACTATATACTATATCTATGTAACAAAACACCACTTGTGCCCCTAAAGCTATCAAAATAAAAATGTAAAAAAAAAAATTGTGATGAGACTGGACTTGGTGGCTCAGCCCATAATCCCAGCACTTTGGTAGGCTGAGGTGAGTGGATTGCCTGAGCCCGTGGGTTGAAGAACAGCCTGGGCAACTGGCGAGACCTCGTCTCTACATTAAATTAAAAAATTAGATGGGTGTGGTAGCTCATGCCTGTAGTTCCGGCTCCTTGGAAGGCTGAGGTGGAAGGATTGCCGGAGCCCAACTGGTTGACGCAGGGGTGGTTGTGAGTGTGCCACTACACTCCAGCCTAGGTGAAGGAGTGAGACTTGAACTCAAAAAAAAAATTGTGATGGATAACCAGTACATGATTAGACTGAGAAAATGTGAAAAGGGTTTAATTTTTTAATCTAATATAACTTACAACAAAGTGTATGAGGTTTATACCTGTTACTGAGCTTCAAGGAACTTGCATAGCTGTGGAAATCTGCTTATGGAAATGATTCTAACTAGCCTTGTTTTCTAGGGCCAACCCAGGCAGGCGTCAGGGATAGGGAACTCCAGAAGATACTGACCTTACTCTGAGGCCATAACCAATTGACCCAGGTGTCACGGTTTGTATGCTTCTGGATTAGGGGTGATGCTTCTGTTCTAGGACATTGATAGCTAGCCAGAGGAAAAACTTAGTATGCTACAAGGCAGAATGGTAGCTGTCCTTGTGCAATGACGGGTGTTGTCATTGATGTGTGAAAGTATTGCCGTGAGGGCTACTGCAGGGTGCTCTATGTGGGTCAGAAAGGACTGTCCTGTAGCTGATTATGCCTCAACAGTTGATCCAATAGAAAACCAGTTTATCAGTGATTGATTTTACACAAGACACTGTGTTTGGCCTCGCTGTGGGCTGTGCACACAAAGATGAGAATGAGTCAGATCCTACGTTACAAAGACTTTATTTCTTCTGAATCACCTGTTTAGGCCACTTTACTCCTTATCATAGAGTCTAGGGCAATCCCCTGTGTTACAGTAACGAAGTGCATGGTGGTTTAAAGGGAACTTAATGAAACTCATATTCTTCTGTTGGGAGGGGAAACTGATTTGTGAACATTTTCTCCTCTATCCTCCCTGGTTTTTATTGGCACAAGGAGAGTAGCGTGAGGGTAGGATTTCAGTACATTTTTCTTTCCCACCATCAGTTCCTTCTTCCTTCTTCCCATTGCTTCCACACTGGAGTTTGAAATTTTACTCACTGAAAATCATTGGGATTGACAACACTTCAAGGGAGTTGGATGACTTTGTTTTTATTTCTCCCTAGTTAGTTTGTAAATGTCATTTACATTCAACTTTTGATGTCATGCTCACTATTTCACATACATGCAAGAAATATAAGCCGAATGATGTCTCAATCATGAGCTCTCTCAAGAGATGCACATTGAATGAACAAATAAATGGCGTGGGTTAATAGGAATTTAATTGTTTTCCTTCCACCATCTAGCTGAGATTCAGGGAATGCAATTTGCAGTTTTCAGTGGTGGGGGGTGTAGAAAGAGCCGCAATTTGCTGTAATGGGTAGAAGAGTCGGAGGGCCGCCAGAGGCAACATTACCCTCAGTGGGCTCCAGATGGGAGTGCTTTGCCCTGGAAAGGAAAAGGAGACAAAGGAAGCAAAGGGGTTGGGAAGAATTAGCCCAAGGCCGTCTTGCCCCATCCAGGACAAATTAGTGCAGACTCACAATCTCTGTCCTTCTCTTGTCAACCTAAATAACAGAAGGAGACCCTCTAAAGGAAAAGAGGTTTATTTGGGGATAGAGCATTGCAACGGGACCGTGTGTGCCATCGCAAATTATGTGCATCTTCACGGAGGTAAAGGAAGGCAAAGGTGTTTAAAGAAAAAGTGAGGATTACATAATTGTTTTGAAATAATTATTCTTGGCGACAGAAATCAATAAAAAAGATGACACCAGTCTAAGGCTAGACAGGCAGCTGCTGGGCAGATGTCCTTGCAAGAGTATTTTTGGTGTCAAGTTGTGACGGTCTTTATGCAAGGTTGTGTTTTTTGCCGTCTTTTGCAATAGTTCTTGTCACCAGGCATGAGAACCCTTTCTTCCTGGCCTTCCCTGGCTCTATTTGTCAGGGTCTTTAACATTTTTATTTCTTAAACTCAAGCGATTCCATTTGACTCTGATGAGTCACCCCACCAGCTTTCCCTGAGAATACTGAAGGCAGAGGCGAGATCAGAGCAGGAGAGAATGGAGGAGGCTTTGCAGCAGAAGCGTACTAGGTGCTTAGTGAGGGACACCTTGTGTTGGAAAAGGAAGGTGTCCAGGAGTGTGCTTTGACACGCTTGCTGGATCGCATGCCCAACCGATCAGCAGCTTCAGTCTTAAGTAGTATTCACACAAAACGCACTGTCTGGAGACTCATTAGCTTGTGTGACTTATGGAACAAATAGAATGATATAAGTATATCTATAGAGCAAATGGAATTCTTCATTAGCAATGATGGGCAATGGGGGATCTCAGGGAAGGAGAATTTTGTTGTTAGGTCTGGTAGGAGAGATTGGGACTCCCTCATGTGCTTACCCCAAAGAATGAGGCCTTGCTGCCTTAGCAGTCAGTTGGTTTCATTACTTAAAAAATATGGCAGTGCAAGCCACAGTTGACTGATTTATGGAATAAGGATGAAAATAACGGTGGCTTCTGTTTGCGTTGCTTAGCTTTCTTTAGTCAAGTAAATAATTTAACTCCATGGATCTCAGTTTTTGCCATTAAAAAAAGGCTCCTATTTTCATATATGAAGGTTAGGTGGCTTACTGATAGCACAGCCAAGATTGGAAACTAGATCTTTTCCTAATTCCAGTCTCCTTCCCCTGACCTGTAGTCCAGGGACACAGCAGGGTGGGATAAAATGACAGCGTAGTTACTTAAAAGGGCAATGAAAGAAAAATCACAATCACAAAACAAAGCCTGCTCTCAAAAACCAGAATTCCAGTATTTAACATTATGCAAGGTGAAAAAGAGAGTGAAATCAGTAAGGCAGTTCAATGAGGGCATATGGCAGTCAATTGTTCGTTTTAACAGCGTGCCACGGTCCACAGACTCAAAACTAAGGTTTCAGAAGGCCTCTGAGAAATCAGGAGCATGAAATCTAAAGTTTTTATTATATTTCAAAATAGAAGAAATTCATATTCATTTTTAGAAAAAAATGGAATTGACATTTCTGCTGAAAGCATTCATTAAAAAACCAAAAAAAAAAACCCCACCAAAAAGCGAATACAGAAAGGTCATCCCAGGTATCACATGCCAGTTTATCTACCGTCTATCTTCTGAAAGACATGGTTGTGATAAAATCCCACAGATTAAAATAGCATGCAGAATTACGCAACTGTTTGCTGAAATACTGTTTTAGTACAGTGGACTTTTTCCCGAGAAACAATTGTGATTTTCTTTGGAAAGTATTTCCCTGTTAGCCTGCCTGTGAGAGAATCCATGAAATTCACAAATGCTTCTCTGCGAAAGTTACAGACATAAAATTTGCCACTATAGATCCTTTATATGATCAGAAAATTACAAGAGGACAATTGAGCATTAGTCATATTATCAAGGACTGCCCACCAAAATGGCCCAAAAAAGGCAACAGCTAAAACTTTAATCAAGTAACTCCTTTTGCTCTGCTTCTGAATACATGCCATAAAAACACCTCTGCGGAGCCCAAATGAATAGTGATTTGACACCGCCCCATTCATGAATCACTAGTTGTTCAGATAAACTCATAAAAATTGTAATGTGCCTCAGTTTATCTTTTAACACTTCTCTCACCGATGAGTTTAGTGTTGTACTGAGTACAACATGGCCCACGTAATTTCTGCAGCCCAGTGAAAAATGAAAATGGGGGAGATGTCAGGGCCGGAGGTTTCTATTTGGGGGTCACCCACATCTAGACAATGTTTAAACCATCAGTCTGTCATGAGATTAGCTTGGAAGAGGGTGCAGTTAGCATGAGAAGAGAAGCCAACATAGTATCCCTGTGGACGCCAGCAAAATGGGAGTTCGAGCTTTGCAGAATAGGAACCAACAATGGATGCCTTTGAAGGAGAAGCTAATGAGGTGAGAGTAAAGTCTGCAGTTTGGGGAGTGAGTGGTAGAAGCCAAGAGGATGAAGTGCTTTCAGAATGAAATGCTGAGAGGCTTACCTAGATGACCATGGACAAATGACCTTTGCATGTGGCAGCACTGAGACTATCAGATAGCTTGACAAGAGTCGTTTCCGTAGAGTAAAGGTGACTGAAGTCTGACTGGAGAAGTTGAAGCGTGAGAGAGAGGAAGGAAATGGAATGGAACCAGGACAGGTTACAGGATCAAGGGAGTTTTTTGTTTAGTTTAGTTTAGTTTTTTTTATGGGAGGAACCAGAGTTGACAAAACAATGATGGAATATGGAGTTTGTGGGCCTTTTCCTGGACACTGCACAAAAGAGATGGAGACATGCCTCTTCTAAGCTGCTAAATAGAGGGACATGTCTCAAATTTTCTGTTGTCCTCAATATAAATTCCAACCTCTTGAACTCATCTCTTCTCATTTTCTTCTGCCCTGGTATTCACATCATGCATACCAGCCTGCTTGGGTTGTCTCTTGTTGCTGGGCTTTGCTAGTGATGTTTCCTCTACTCTTGGGCTAACTCCTGTTAATCTTTCAGATCTCAACATCAGTGTCACTTCCTCTGAGAGGCCTTCTGTAATCCCATAGACTAGATTACGTTCTTTACATTTTAACTATTTGTTTGCTTATTTACCTTTTTCACTAGACCATAAGCTCACGAAGGCAAGTAATCCATTGACCTTGTTTGTGGAATATTTTCAGTGCCTAATGTACAATGTCTTACACAAAAGATTCTCCCCCTACTCAGCTCTAACATTTCTGTTACATTTTAGTGAATCAATATGAATGCATAGAAAGGATATGCAGTAAGAGAGGGACCAGCCAGCCTTTGTTTTTTTGGAGGGGTGGGTCAGGCAGTCTAGCCTAGTGGTCTAAGCCAAGATTCTGGAATCAGAAGTCCTGCTTTTTAAAAAAATATCAAGTTTGCTGTACTCCACTTTGAATGCTTTATTCAAGACAAGCACACTGAAATAGGGTGTTGTGAAAATAGGTACATCACTAGGTAACTGTACCAGGTGAATTACGTTAACAGTTAAAATGCAGTAGGTAGTCAATTAGCTGGAGTGTGCTCATCCCATTCGTAAAAATTTTCTCAGCTGCCTTTTCAGCAACACATATCTTCCAAAGTATTTTTTCAATGATATGAGCTGGTAAGGAAACAGGGTTTAGAGTTGCGGCCGCAGGCAATGGGTTGGTCCTGGTCTGAGAGTGCCCCCTGGTCCATTATAACGTCAGAAGTTGTGGGGATACATGACATCTTCTGGCAGCCTGAGGAGGAAAGTGAACCATGTAGCAGGGGAGCGAGCAAGGTGAATGAGTGAAGGGGGAACATAGCTCAGCTTCAGATTTTCTGCCTTTAAATTCTGGCTCCAGCAGGTATTAAGGCTGTGACCTTGAGCAACTTACCAAACCATTCCATGCCACTGTCTCCTTTTCTATAAAATGAGATGGTACTGGCATTAGGTGGTTGCCAGAAGTAAATGAGTTTATATATGTTAAATACTTTGAGCCACTTATTATCATTATCATTATTATTTTACATTTCCATATCTAAAAATCATCAATTAATAGTTGCTATGGTTTGTCCCCACCAAGACTCAAGTTGAGACTTGGTCCCCAATGTGATGGTATTAGGGGATGGTGCCTTTAAGTGTTATTAGGATGGACTTAGTCTATAATACTGAGTGATCTATCACAGAAAAAAAAGAGTTAATTAGGCCATTAAACGGGATTAATTTCATAGGACTGGGATAGTTCTCACTGAAATAGATTAGTTTCCTTGAGAATGAGTTGCTATAAAGTGAGCCAGTTTTTTGTGTTGGTCCCTTTGCACACACCTGCTTTCTCTTCCACTTCCTGTCAGGTTGTGATGCAGCATGAGGCCCTCAGCAAAGAACAGATGCTGATGCCATGCTTTTGGACTTCCCAGCCTCTAGAATTGTGGGTCAAATAAACTTTAAAAAAAAAATAAATTGTTGAGTCTCAGGTATTCTTTTATAGCAACAAAAACCAAACTAGGACAGAAAGTCTTTTGCATTTATAGAAGTTTAACCATATAAAGAATGTTTTATAGGAAAAAAATTTGTAACACTTATCTACAAGGGAAATTAAGATTAAGAAATGACTAAGATTGTTATTTCATCATTGGTGAATTAACTATCAATTTGGAGTAAGAAGCATATTTACACAAAAAATTAGATTAAAATGGTTTTTAAAAATTAATATTCTTTCATATTTTTTCACTCAAATCACTCCACAGCCCCAGAATAATATCAGTTCCTCTCATCACACATTAAACTCATTGCACTCCTGGGAATTTGGGGAGAAAACATCCCCAATGTCTTTGGAGAAAAGTAGATGACTTGGCCAAAGTTTACTGTTAGCTGAAAAAATCAAATCCTAACACTTTCATTAAAAAAAATCCTGATTATTTACTTTGCTTCTAGAATTTAAGGTATCCCTACTTTTCAATCTCATATTCTTATCTGTCTAAAATCTTCAAATATTGCACAGCATAAGAATTTTTGAAGACCTTTGTAAAATGTGTCTTTTTAAAATATAAAGCATCTATTCAAACTGATGTTTCCAATGTAATAAATCAGAACTAAACACAGCTGAATTTGGGAAAGCACTTGGTAGGGACCCTGGCTTTTTGTTTTGTCATTACCTGGCCCTTTATAGACTATGAGCCCTAGTGTGTAGCTCTTAAATTCTTAGTTCTTAGAGTCTTCCAAGATGATGGCTCAATGTTTTTTGCTTTTTGTTTATATTGAACTAATCCAGAGATTTGATGTAATATAATAATGCTGATTCTTAACAAAATTGTTATATGCTTATAAAATGAAAATGTTGACTGATTTTGGAAATTACTTATGTAGTAATCAGGAAATCCCTTTTTTAAGTAGACTCTTCACTTTTCCAGACTAAGAGGGAGTAGTATTATATACGTATGGGTGAGCTATCTTGTGTAACCAACTACTTTAAAACTCAATGGCTTATAATAATCATACATCATTGTAGCTTATATGCTTGTGAGTTGACTGTACTTGGCTGATCCTGCATGAGCCTGCTCACATGGCAGTGAGTAATCTGATGGCTCTGTTCTAGGTTGGAACGGCCTAGGTAATTTTATCTGTGGTAGCTCTAATTCATGTGTTCCTTCTACCTACTGGGAATATAGGCTAGCTCAGGCACACACTTTCTTGGTGCTAGTAGAAGCTCAAGTGAACAGCAAGTTTTAGCACACATGACCTTTTGAATGCTTTACTTACTGGCAAGTCACATGGTTGAACTTGGGCCAGAGAGATGGGAAGTACACACTTTTGTGGGAAGAAAGGCAGTCTAACGGCAAAGGGTGTAGCTATAATGGAGAGTGACGAATTGGGGCCATTAATATTATCTACCATATTATATTTTGGAGGATGTAGAGGTGAAATATAGATGAACTTAGTTATTATTAAACATCTTAAGAGCCTTTCCACCTTCATTATTATCCTATAAAGAAATGTCCTTGACCAGGCTTGGTGGCTCAGCCTATAATCCCAGCACTTTGGGAGGCTGAAGCGAGTGGATTGCCTGAGCCCGTGGGTTCGAGATTAGCCTGGGCAACTTGACAAGACCTCATCTCTACAATGGATCAAAAATTAGCTGGCATGGTAGCCTGCGCCTGTAGTTCCAACTACTTGGGAGGCTGAGGAGGAAGGATTGCTGGAACCCAGAAGGTCAATGTTAGGGTGGCTGTGAGCATGCCACTGCACTCCAGCCTGGGTGACAGAGTGAGACTTCAACTAAAAAAAAAAAAGTGTCCTTTAAGGAAGACAATTTTGTCAAAAATTAACTTGTTTGCTCTTGATCACCAAATAAACATTAGTTCAATGGTTCATTTCGTCTTTGTCCCCACACTACAGGGTAACTAAAATCTCACCCAAAGAGTTTCAGAATAAATACAAAATGTGTATTTTGCTTGACTATTTTAGTTCTATCAGTTAGGTCTGATTGGTAGTTCAACTTTGCACCAATATTAATGTCTCAGGGTTAAACTTCCTGCATTGTTCACTTTCTACTTTTTTCAGTGTCACAAAAACTTTTACTTTCTAGTAAACAAGGAAGAAAAATAAATAACTTAGAAGTCACACCTGTCACCTCAAGTATGGATCAGGTTGTCATTCACAGATAAAGTAGTGAATAGCATGGAATAATGATTTCTTACGAGCAATGCATTGCTTTTTGCTATCTTGAGAACTCAATTAATTCAGTAGCTAAAATAAACTATAGTCAGACATTGGGTTTTTATTTGAAAACCGGCAGCTTGGCACATAGATACATAGTTTTCTTACATTTTACAGGAAAAAAAAATGAACTACTGCTATATCCTAGTAAAGATTTTTTTAAAAAATAAAAATTCAAATCAGTTTGAAGGTATGTAGTATTATACTCTGGAAAGATTATTTAATGTTCAATATACAAGTTTTATCTGGGTACAGGTCAAGACAGTATAACCTATGGCTTTTTGAATGTCTTTGGAGATAGTTGATACACTTCATGTTTAAGGTGAGCAAAAGAAATGAATTTCGCAGGTAGGTGTGAGAGAGGGAGGGTCCTGGAATCTGGGATGGGGGTAGCACAAAGTTGAAGAGCAATGATGATGTAGCTGGTGGTATTCTTTGCCCTGGGCCTTGTGTTTCTTTCCTTTTTTTAATTTTTAATGAACTTCTTCTCTACCATTTCTCCAACCCTTCCATTTTCTTTTTCTGCTTGAGCACTTGACACCTACTTGTTGCTCAGACTCACCTTCGCTAAAATCAGTGGCATATTGATAAGTGTTTAACAACCAGCTGTCTAAACAAAGAAGTATCTGGCTTGTGATATTTTCCATTTTCGGTGGTCTAAATATCCCTTAAAAGTAAACGATACACTGGATTACTTAAAGAGTTAGATATAGAGACTTAAAAAAAGAGTGCTGGGCTTGTGTCATGAGATATTTAGGGGCTGGTGTACAAGATGGGTTGTGGTCTAGAATTTTTTTTTTCACCTTTAAATTTTTTATTTTAAAATTGTGGGGTACAATTCCGGGTTAGGTATACAGATATTCATTGTGCAGGTAACCTTGCTGATGAGGTGTGCCCCCCTTGCCAAGGCAGTTTTCCACTGCTGCCAATCCCACCTCCCGGCCCCCTCAGGCCCCCGCAGTTTCCCGCTACTGTCAGTCCTTTTCTTACAGTATTACAATAGTTGTTCAAGGTCCACTTATGAGTGAGAACATGTGATACTCAGTTCTTTGTTTCTGTGAAAGATCACTCAGTATTATAGATCCTAAGTCCATCCAGGTTGCTGCGAAGTTCATGATTTTGTTCTTTATGGCTGCATAATATTCCATTGTGTATATGTACCACATTTTTTTTTAACCCAGTCCTCTTTTGATGGGCAGCATGGTTGGTACCATGTTCTTGCTACTGTGAACAATGCTACGATAAACATATGTGTGCAGGTATCTTTTGTATAGAGAGATTTGAGTTCTTCTGGGTATATTCCCAGTAGGGAGATTGTGGGGTCATATGGAAGGTCGATTTTTAGAACTTTTAGGAATTGCCACACTGTTTTCCACAGAGGCTGTACTAGTTTACACTTCCACCAACAGTGTAGAAGTGTTCCCTTTTTTGCCACATCCTCTCCAACATCTGTTATTTTTTGAATTATTGATGATGGCCATTCTGACTGGAGTTAGGTAGTATCTCAGTGTAGTTTTAATTTGCATTTCTTTGATGACTAGTGAGGCTGAGCATTTTTTCATGTATCTGTTGGCTGCTCGTATGTCACTTTTGGGGAAGTGTCTGTTCATATCTTTTGCCCACTTTGTAATGGGGCTGTTTGTTTGTTTCTTTTCAGCACATTTGAGTTCCTTGTAGATCCTAGATGTTAGGCCTTTGTCAGACACAGAGCTGGCAAATACTTTTTTTTCCAGTTTGTGGACTGTCTCCCTGCTCTCTTGATGGTTTCTTTGGCTTTGCAGAAACTTGTCAGTGTGATAAGGTCCCATTTGTCTATCTTATCTCTTATGACATGGGCACTTGGGATTTTGATCAGGAATTGGTTGCCAGTTCCAATTTCCATGAGAGTGTCTCCTGCATTTTCTAAGGTTCTTATAGTTTGAAGTTTTATGTTTAGGTCTCTGATTCATTTAGAGTTGATTTTTGTATATGGGGATAGGTAGGGGTCCTGTTTCAATCTTCTGCATGTGGTCAACCAGTTTTTCCAGCACCATTTACTGAATGGGTTCTCCTCTCCCTAGTGGTTGGTGCTGGAGGCTTTGTCAAAGATGAGTTGGTTGAGAAATTGAGGTTTTGCTTCTGGAATCTCAATTCTATTCCATTGGTCTTTATGCCTGTTCTTATACCAATACCAGGCTGTTTTGATTATTGTAGCTTTATAATAAGGTTTAATGTCTGGGAGTGTGATACCTCCTGCTTTGTTTTTTTGCTGAGGATTGTTTTGGCTATTCATGTTCATTTATTTTTCCATATGAATTCCTGTATTGTTGTTTCTAGGTCTGAGAAAAATGTTGCTGGCAATTTGATGGGTATTGCATTAAACCTGTATAATGTCTTTGGTAAAATGGACATCTTAACAATGTTGATTCTTCCAATCCATGAGCATGGAATATTTTTACACTCGTTTGTGTCATCTTTGATTTCTTTGAGCACTGTTTTGCAGTTTTCATTGTAAAGGTCTTTCACGTCTCTGATTAGGAAGATGCCAAGGTATTTCATTTTTGTGTGTGGCTATTTTGAATGGAATTGTGCTTTTTTATTTGAGTTTCTGTTTGTTTTTTATTGGTGTATAGAAATGCAGTTATCTTTTGCATATTTATTTTATACCCTGAGACTTTGCCAAAGTCCTTTATTAGTGCAAGGAGATTTTTGACAGATTCCCTTGGGGTTTAGAGGTACAGAATCATGTCATCTGCAAAGAGGGATCACTTGATTTCCTCTTTTCCTGTTTGGATACCCCTGATCTCCTTCTCCTCTCTGATTGTCTAGCTAGAACTTCCAACACTGTTGAACAGGAGAGGTGAGAGTGGGCATCCTTGTCTTGTTCCAGTTTTCAAGGGAAATGGTTCCAATTTCTGTCTGTTTAGCAGTATGCTTGCTGTGGGTTTCATCTTGTAGATGGCTGTTACTATTTTGAGGTATGTTCCATCTATGCCTAGATGTTTGAGGGTTTTTTCAAGAAGGTGTGCTGGATTTTATCAAAAGCTTTTTCTGCATCTAATGATATAATCATGTGGTTTTTGTTTTTACATCTGTTGGTATATTTAATTATGTTTATGGTCTTACAAGTGTTGAACCAGCCTTACATCCCAGGGATGACACCTACTTGGTCATGGTGGATGATTTTTGATGTGTGTTGTTGTATCTGGTTTGCTAGGATATTGTTGAGAATTTTAGCATCTATGTTCATCCAGAATATTGGTCTATAGTTCTCATTTTGTTGGATCTTTACCAGACTTGGGTATCAATGTGATGCTAGCTTCATAAAATGATGTGAGGAGAGTTCTATCTTTCTCAATTACCTTGAATACTTTCAATAGAATTGGTATCAGTTCCTCCTTGTATGTTTTGTAGAATTCTGCTGGAAAGCAATCTGGTCCTGGGCTTTTTTTTGTAGGTAGTTTTCTTATGACATAGTCAATTTCCTGATTGTTTTTAGTTTATTTAGGGTCTCGATTTCTTTTTGTTTCACACACCTGGGAAGGTTGTGTGATGTCAGAAAGTTTTCCATTTTTTTTAGATTTTCGAGTTTGTTTCCATACAGGTGGACATAGTAGTCTCTGATAATCTTTTGTATTTCTTCAGGGTCAGTTGTGACTTCATCTTTTGTGTTTCTGATTGAGTTTATTTGGGATTTTTCTCTTTTTTTCTTGGTCAGTCTAGCTAGGGGGCCATCAATTTTGTTTATCCTTTCAACACGCTTTTTGCTTCATTGATTTTTTTTGTATTATCTTTTTATCTTTTATGTCCCGGATTTGGGTTTTTATTTTGGTGACCTGGATTCTTCTGCTGAAGTTAGGGTTTTGTTGGTCTTGCTTTTCTAGCATCCTTACGTGACTTTGTTAGGCTGTCAACTTGTGATCTTTCCATTTTCTTCATGTGTGTTTGTGGCAATATGAATTCCCCTCTTACTACTGCTTTCATGACATCCCAGAGGATTGGGTAAGATGTTTCTTCATTTTTATTTATTTCCAGGTATCTTTTAATCTCTGTTTTGATTTCCATATTGATCCAGGAGTTGCATAGCATCATGTTGTTTAGTGTCCATGTCTTTGTGGGTTTTGGGGGAACTTTGCTGAAGTTGATATTTATTTTTATTCCACTGTGGTCTGAGAAGGTGCATGGCAAAATTTCAATCTTATGAAATTTGTTTATGCTTGATTTATGGTCAAGGGTGTGGTTGATCTTAGAGTATGTCTAAGTGGTGATGAGTAGAATGTATACTCTGTGGTCGTTGGGCAGAGTGTTCTGTAGGTATCAATTAAGTCCATTTGGTCAGGAGTCACATTGAGGTTCCAGATCTCCTTGCTGGTTTTTTGTCTTGATGATCTGTCTAGGGTTGTGAGTGAGGTATTAAAGTCCCCAATTATGATAGTGTTAGAGTCAATATCTTTTCTAAGTTTGCCTAGCAGCTGCTTTATGAAAGTTGGTGCTCCTATGTTAGGTGCATATATGTTGAGGGTGGATATTTCTTGTTGATGGATTGAACCTTTTATCATTATATAGTGACCTTCTGTATCTTTTTAAATTTTTGATAGCTTAAAGGGTATTTTGTCTGATATTAAGATTGAAACTCCTGGTTTCTTTTTTCTTCTGAAATTTTGCTTCCCATCTTCCTACTTTGAGTCTGTGAGAGTCCTTTCTGGTGAGATGAGTCTCTTGGAGACAATATATTGTTGCCTCATGATATTTTATCTATTTTGCCATTCTATGTCTTTTCAGTGGTGCATTTAGTCCATTCACATTCAGGCTAGTTGTTGAAATGTGAGAGTTTATCCCTGTCTTGAGGTTCTTATAGATTTTTTGTTGTTCCTGTTGGTTTGTTGTCTTTTTTTTTGATTTTTGGGTTGATTCATGTGTGTTTTCAATCTTTTTCCTGCACTTTTTAGAAGAATGTTGTCATTCTTTTTTCCCTTTCTTGTATTTAATACTTTGTTTCTTGTAGAGCTGGTCTAGAGGCAGTGTAAGTTCTTAGTGATTGAATGTTTGGGAAAGATTTTAATTCTCCCACACTGATGAAGCTTAGCTGAGTAGGTTATTCTTGGTTGAAATTGTTTATCTTTGAGAACTTTGAAGATTGGGCTCCAAGCTCTCCTAGCCTGAAGTGTTTCTGCTATTCTAATTGATCTTCCTTGGTAGGTAGTCTGACCTTTTTCTCTTGCTTCCATTAGGATTTTTTCTTTTATACTTACTTTGTTTAGGTGAATTACTATGTGTTTAGGAGTTGGTCTTCTCATTTGCTGTCTTGCAGGGGTTCCCTGAATCTCTTGTGTTTGAAAGGTCATGTCACTGATGAGATGAATGAAGTTTTCTTGAATAATTTCATGGAATGTTTGTTCTAGGGTGGTCTCTGTCTCCCTTTCTGCCTCAGGAAGTCCAATTATTCTTAGGTTCAGCCTCTTGAAATAATCACTCATCTCTTGAAGGTTTTGTTCTGTCTTTTTAAACTTCTTTTCTATGTTTTTGACAGTTTGGACTAGTTCCATATTTTTGTCCTCAAGCTCTGAGATTCTTTCTTCTGCTTGGCTAACTCTGATTTCCATGCTTATAAGTTTGTTATTTATTTCCTTCAGAGTATTCTTTACTGGTGTTGTCTCATTTATCAACTCCTTCCTATTTTCCTCTTGTCTCTCCTCAATTTTTTAAATTCTCTCTATTGGTGTCTTGATATCTGGGTTCATAGGTTGAGACTAGTCATTCTGGGGGCTCTTCATTGTTTGCATTCTGAAGTCTGTTTTCTCAATGTCTGACCTCCCAGGGGTCTGTATCAGACCCACATTCTTCTGATTTATCTTCATTTGTGCAGATTTTCCTCCCCCCATCTTTTTTCCCCCTCTTCTTTAATTCTGTTGTTCAGGGATGGTGGGGTTGCTTTTACTTCTGTTTGCTCAGTCTCCTATTATTCCTTATGTGGATCCTCTGGCTTTGTTCAATTATGAAGCTGGTCTGTGGGTTGGGGGCTGTATTTTTCACAGTTTTGAGATTTAATTGATGGGGAGCTGTGATTCAAACTCTATCTGCAGATCCCAGTATCCGCTAACAGGTGTATGGGCACCTTGGAACCAATTTCCCACTGCCCTACAATCTGTCCATGCAGTGGGGGTATAGGTTTGCTCCCTGGAAGCTAAATGAGGTAAGAAAAAGTAATAAAATGGAAAAAGGAAGGGGGGGGCAAGAGAAAGGTGGAGAGAGAGTAGAGAAAGAGGGAAAACAGACAGATGTACCAACTAACAAATGAAAAGAGACACAAAGACAGAAAAGAGTAAAAAAACTCCTAAAACACACAGATAATCATACAAACACACAGTCCAACAAAAACCTGCTTATTGATGTACTCTTCCCATACACAAACAGGAAGTCTAAAGAATAGAAAAAAATCAGTAAAATAACAGAAACAAAGCAAGTACAAAAACGTTATCAAAAACAGAAAGAAAGAGAAAAAAACTAAAACAAAAAACAAACAAAAATGAGTGAAACAAACAGACAAAAAATGAAATTAAAAAAAAATAAAAACAAGGAACCAAACTTGCTCTGAGGCCGTTCCTGCAAGTCCAGTGTTTTTTCAGCTCTGATCTCTAGCCCTTCCCCTCTGCTCACAGCACAGGCAGATAGGGTTACTGGCAGCTTGGGTCAGATGCTCCAGGGCCTACTTTGGAAGGAGGGTGGATCAGATCTGGACTCATCCTGCTTGCTGCCTGTCAAGTCTGCCACTCAGAATTGACCTGCCTGTGTCTGATTGAGTATGAGGGAGGGGCTTCTGTCTCTCCCAGTTTGATAAGATTACTTTAGGTCCCAAGTTGGAGGCTGGGCAGTACTGGGTGGAGCTGGGTGGGGCAATGCAGGTGGCTGCCTGGTCTGGGACAGAGAAAATGGTTGGTTGATGTCTCCTCATTGGGCATGGGGCACCTCTCTAGCTCTCCCTGATCCTCTCTCTCCACTGATCAGATCCGGGACTCCAGCTGATCCTCTATAACAGGTGATGGTGTGGGCCAGGTGTCAGGTGATGAGAATCAGCTGGATTTGACAGGCTCTTCTCAGCAGCATCCTGCAAACGATCTTGCGTGCCTGCTCTCCAAACTCAGGGCAGTGGGGACTTGCAGTCGCCCTCAGTGGGGGTCCCCGGGTGCATGAACCCAAGTCTCCCCTCAGACGGACTTTCACTCTCCCACCAGCACACGCCTACTCACGCAGAGAGTATTTATGGACACACTTTAGTGGAGACTCTCACAGTCCGACCTGTCTGGTTGCCATCTTAAGCTCCACCCCTCAGTCTAGGATTTCTATTGACCAAAAGTTGAGCCACAAATCTACCACTTCTCCCTCACCTTTGAAGTGTTTGTTATACTATAGACACAACTTTAGTTGCCCTTCAGGAAGATCTGGGAAAGAAAAGCAATGCCACTGTGTATCCTGAGTTGCCAGCCACATCCTCATCCTCTCCTGAAGAGATTCAATGACATGTGAAAGGTAGTTTTCTATTTTTAATGCCCAAATTGAAATCAGGCTGATAGAGAGGAGTCACCATCCCACTGACTTCTACAGCAATGTGAACCCTGAGCTCCAGAGACACACTGTGAGTCTGGGAATGGCCACAGGCCCACTAGGGCACGTGAGCTCAGCTGAAGGCTGATGTGTGTTCCCATTCATATTTTAGTCACTACAAGATGACTTTTTTTCTTTTTGAGTTGGAGTCTCACTCCATCATCCAGGCATGCTCCCAGCCACTGCAGCCTCGACCTGCTGGGCTCCAGCGATCCTTCTGCCTCAGTCTTCCAAGTAGTTGGAACTACAGGTGCCCGCTACCATGCCTGGCTAATTTTTTGACTTATTGTAGAGATGAGATCTCACCATGTTGCCCAGGCTGGTCTTGAACCCGTGGGCTCAGGCAATCCTCTCGCCTTGACCTCCCAAATTGCTGGGATTATAGGCTTGAGTCACCGCACCTCTCTCTGACTCTCTTTCTTTCTTTTTTTTTTTAGGTAAGAACTGAATCTGCAATCATTGTCAATAGCCTTCTTTCTTCTCTCTTCCTTCTTTCTCTTTTTCTTTTTCCCTTGTCTTTCATTTCCTTTTTACTTCCAGGGTTTGTGGGAAACACAATCTTTTAAATGGCTGAAGCTTCAGGAAAACATTGGTTGCCTTTGCAAGCCACATCTGCTTGGCATCTGTAACCATAAAGTCGGCCTGTCCCTCGGCCATTCAAAGGGATCCAAAGTGAAATACAGGGAGAAAAATCACACAGTATTGTAAAAAATTATCCCACCAGGATATTTATTAGAATAGGCTATTGGCAATAATTGCAGATTCAGTTCTTACCTTAAAAAAAAGAAAGAAAAAGATCCTTCTGCTTGCCACATGGTGCCCTGCACTGTTTTCATCAGGTGACACACACCAACTGGGACCCTCCAGGGGGTATCAGTCCTCATTGGTGAGAAAGGTGGAGACGTCTCCGCCCATGGATGCCTCATTCTCTAATAGCTCTCACCCATGGCGGACAGACTGGTCACCACGTTCTCTAGAAGAATCCCACCTACGCCACACCCACACGATCCCCGTGTTCACCTCTTGCCCTAGATATGACAGTGCTAGCAAGGAGGAGGCAGGACAGGACGAGAGAGGAGGCTGGGAGCAGAGGCAACTGTTCCCCCGCCCACATCTTTCCCAACTACTCATCCTGCCCCAGCAAATAGGTGCAGGAAAGAGGCAAACATGGAAGATGTGTTGTTTGTCCCCGTGTCTATCTTTTTCTTCTTTTTCGGACTCAGTGGTGAAAGAAACGAGAAAGAAGGGAGTCAAACGGTATCTCATGGTTACTTTTCACTCCCCATGCGTCCAACTTTCACCCCTTTGTTCTTCCAGTTTCTACTGAGATTTCTCATCATGCCCCATGCTCAGGCCTGCCCAATTTTGGCCATAGCTCCATCCTCCTGTTCAGTTTCTCACTGACGTCTGCTCCATTTGCAGCTCCTTGTACCTGTTTCTAGAACCCTCAACTCTTGTCTGTGCAGGTCCAAGGGTCAGTGTCCGTGTGAGTGGGAGGAGTGGAGAAGGTGAGATTCCAGACCATGAGGCTGGACTTGTAGGAAAAAGAGATGCTCTCCCATCATTCTGTAAGAAAATTCTAAAGGCAGGCTCCTTGTGAACACTGACACACTTGGAGACGCTGTGAGGTGTCAGTAGAAGCTGGGGCCAACCTGGAAAACCTAACAAACTACAAGAACAAATTCTCTGAAAGACGATACGATCAGAATCCAAGACTTTCAGATGGTTTTGGAAAATAGCATATTCTCAGATTTGGGATTTTCAGTTTATCCTTGAGCTATTGCTGTGCAAAAAGCCACGCAAAAACTCAGGGGATTAGAACAATAATTATCTGTTTACTCATGAGTATGGTCAGCTTGGCCTTAGCTTGGCTGGATTCTGTTGTGCATCTGTGAATAGTCAGCAGGTCAGCTGGGGGTGGCTGGTCTAGGATGGCCTCACTCACTTGTCAACTGGTCAGCTGCAGCCAAGGTGGCAATGTGGGGGACATGGGGTCACATGTCTCAGTCTCCAGCAGGGTGAGCGGGTCTTGTTTTCATGGAAGTGGTGGGCTTCCAAGAAGCAGTAGAATCACAAGGATCTCCTGAGACCTGGGCAGGTGGAGACCTTTCCGGATAATGGATGCCTCATTCTCTAATAGCTCTCACCCACGGCGGACAGACTGGTCACCACATTCTCTAGAAGAATCCCACCCGCGCCCTATCCACACGATCCCCATGTTCACCTCTTGCCCTAGATATGACAGTGCTAGCAAGGAGGAGGCAGGACAGGACGAGGGAGGAGGCTGGGACAGAGGCAGCTGTTCCCCCCCACAATGTTTCTTTTGCCACATATTTTTGCCCAAAGTAGACCGAAGATAGCTCAGATTTAGGCAGTGAGAAAACAGGTCAAATCTTCTGAAAATTCAGAGTCACATGGTAAAAGGCATAGGTCCAGAGAGGCTGTCAAAGTCATCAATCTTCCAAAGGCAATAAAACCCATAATTCCCCAGGAGTATAAGACCAGCTCCTTGATAAACAGAGAAGTGATTGAAAATAATCTTTGCTGTTTTCCCACTTGCCATGTCTGTGATTCCTCCTTTTGTTCTTCAACAAAGTGACTAGTTTATACATTATTCAGGAGAGTCTAGCTCTCTAAGATCTGTTAAAACAGCTCCTGGCTAAAGTTCTCCTTTTTCCAGGAAGATTTATATGGGATGGGGTGTTCCTAAAATCTATAGTGATGGAATTTCAGACACTTAAGTTGGCAGTAGAAAGATAAATTCAGAGGGTAGCAGGTAGTATGTGTTATAATTTTCAAATCATGTTAATTACTTGTAAGACTAACTCAGATGTTATATCAATTCGTTAATTTATATATTTATTTATTCAGTTTTTCATTCTCTTATTTAATCCTCTAAGATGTTGGAGTTTCTACTAAGTATCATATGTGTTTGGCCTCTTTTGGCTTATTGGGCAAAAACATAAACCAACTGGAAGTAGCTTGAGTTTAGAAGAGTCCATTTCATCAGAAGCCAAAGGCAGAAATAGGCCAGGCCTCAGGAAGGATTGAAAGAGGACACTGGAACTCTGCTCTTCATCTCGTGCCTTGATATCCTTTTTCTGGTCAGCTCCGTCTGTCTTGCCTCAGAGCGACCATGTGTGAGGTCAAGTTCTAGGTGCAGGAAGCACAGTAGTAAACTAGGCAGACCAAGTCCCTGCTCTCATGGAGACTCCACTCCTGTGTAGAGATCAGAGAAGCAAAAAGGAAAAAAGGACACAAACAATATAAAGTCAGGTCGAGATGAGGGCTACAGAGAAAAGTAAGGGATGCTGAGTGATGAGAAGTGGAATGTTGGCAGGATGTCAAGGAGGGTGTTTATGAGATGGTTTTATGACTGGGGTAGAAAACTGGGAAAAGAATGCTTTTCTTTCACTGTCCCCCAAACTCCCAGGGAAGGAATGCCGCTGTCGCCACTTAGGTCTGTGCCCAGCACCACCCAATTCCCTATGGGAGGGGAGAGTGACTGTTGGTCAGTGGTGTGGAGAATGCCTGGAAAGGTGTCCCTTGCCTGTGTACTTTATTGGATAGAGAGGATATAGGTGGCTGCCTTAAAGTGCTTACAGACTAAAAATGAAGACATGTTGGTAGATGCCGGTAGAACAGCGAGAGAACTAGTCCATTACACAACGCTACAGGATCCTGGATGAAAGTATAGGGCTGGGACTGCAGGGAGTAGAATCATATGATCCCAATATGGCTACCCAGAACCTAAACCCATGTGGCTGGGCAGGAAGTCAGTTTCCAGACACAGGAAGTATATTGACATCCTAAGGCTGCTATAGCGAACGACTACGAGAGGGTGGCTTAAAACAATAGAAATTTATTCTCTCGCAGTTCTGGAGGCTAGAAGTACAAAATAAAGGTGTCGATAGAGTTGTGCATCCTCCAAAAGCCCTTGGAGAGAACCCTTTTTTGCTTCTTCCAGCCTTGGTTGCTTCTGGTGTTTTCTGGCGTGTGGCAGCATCAATATCTGCCTCTGTAAACACCTGGATTTTTTCTCTGGGTGTCTCTGTCTGTCCTTTTCTGTCTCTTATACGGATGCTGTCATTAGAATTAGGGCCCACTGTAACCTAGAATGATCTCATTTCAATCCTTGTATTAACTACATCTGTAAAAACCTTGTTTCCAAATAAGGTCACATTCTGAGGTCCAGAGGGGACATAAATTTTGGAGGACACTTTCACCTCCCAGAGGATGTGAGAGTGACTGTTGGTCTGGGGCTTGGAGAATGCCTGGAAAGGTGCCCCCTCCCTGTGCACCGTAGGGAAAAGAGGATATGGGTGCATGTCCTAAGGCACTCACAATCTAGAAGTGAAGACATGTTGGTAGATGCTGGTAGAACCATAGGAGAACTTGTAGATTACATAACGCTGCAGGAACCTGGATGAAAGTATATTGTGACTCCACCTAGGGGTGCCAGAGAAAGTCACCCCAGTGGGAGGATTTGGAACTGTCTTAAGTAAAGAACAGAGTTACATCTGGTGGATGCTTGGCTTCAGACTTGAAGCAACCATTAGGAAAAGAAGGAGGGTCTTGACAGCTCACAAAATTACTATCTCCCTTTTCAAAGATGGAGAGAGGCTTGGAAACTCGAGTCCATATTATGGAATCAGCATGGGTTTGAAGGCTTGGATATTTCCAGGTGGATTTTTGGCACAGACATGTGTCTTGCACCATCAACTCATGGCTGCATCCATGATGTTGTTCTCAGTCGATTGTCCCTTTCCTGGCCCCCTATTCACCTAGTTAACTTAGTGCAGCTACTGTTAAACAGCAAGAACTATCGTGACCAATAGGAAATGGATTAATATTCTTAAGTGTCATGCTGAGAGGCCTCTAACACTGAGGCTAGCAGTCATGTCTTCCATATAGCAGAATCGTCTCTCCTGATGCAGGGATGTAAAAGGCTTTTGCTTCCTGCTAGGTCTGTTTCTCATGGAGGGTAATGAGGTTCAAAAAATGCCAAACCAGATGCTCTTTGCAATTTAGCATAGCTCGAATCCATTTGCCCACAGCATGCAAAGGTCTCAGATTTTAAGAGAAATTGGAGACTTGCTCTGCATCTGAACCACTAAGCTGCTTGTTCAAAATATTTTCTATTCCCTGGTTTCATTTGCTGTCAGAAGAATAGCCTGCATACTATGATTGTTAATATGAGTGTCTGCAGACACAGTACTTCATTGCTAGGTATTCAGACCTTTCGTCCAGTCCCAATTAAGGATAGGTTTTCCTTAATTATTTTCTTAGCTTTGTTAATAATAGTATTTTCATGAAGACATTTATTTATTTGGGATGTCCAACAAGTTGATGTGACTCCACTACACAATGAGAATGTGTCAAAGAAGAAATTATTTCCCCAGAAAATCTGTGAGATTGGCTGTCTGATATGAGAAATAAGAATGAATTAGAACAGGTACATTTAAGGGAATTCATGTAATTACAAAGTACTTCTAATGTGGAATTTAAACACAAGCTTTGTTTATATACTTGAGGTACACAAAGCCAATGAAGACAGAGTGTAAGTTAAGACACAGATCATTCCTTTTGCATGTTTTTCCCCTTTGGTCTTTATTGAACTTAGTATTATGTTTTGTTCATATTTTAAATGCAAACCAACTCATTACAGCTTTGTTATTTTTATTTTTTATATGGTTAAAAATTTTTTTTATTTTAAAGACGGCTACAATTCAGGATTAGGTATACAAATGGTCGTTGTACAGGTAAAGTTTGGGTTTCATTTTGGCCCCCACTTCACCTGGTTTGAGATCAAGTACCCTTATTGAAGAAGTGTCCCCTACTCCTCCCTCTCCTGGTGGTTTCCCACAACTGTCAATTCCTGTCTTATAGTATTACAATAATTGTTCAGGGTCCGCCTGTGAGTGAGAACATGTGATACTCAGTTCTTTGTTTCTGTAACAGATCACTGAGGTTTTTTTTTTTTTTGAGTTGGAGTCTCACTCTGTTGCCCAGACTAGAGTGCATTGGGCGCTCCTGGCCACCGCAGCCTCGACTTGCTGGGCTCCGGCAATCCTTCCGCCTCAGCCTTCCAAGTAGCTGGAACTACAGGTGCGCGCTACCACGCCCGGCTAATTTTTTGATTTATTGTAGAGATGAGGTCTCAGCAAGTTGCCCAGGTGGGTCTCGAACCCACGGGCTCAGGCAATCCACTCACCTCAGCCTCCCAAGGCGCGGGATTACAGTCTGAGCCACTGAGCCTGGCTATCACTGAGTTTTATAGACTCTAAATCCATCCAAGTTGCTGCAAGTTCATAATTTGCCCTTCTTTATGGCTGTGTAATTCCATCGTGTATATGTACCACATTTTTTAAACCCAGTTCACTTTTGATAAGCAGCATGGTTGGTTCTATGTTTTTACTATTGTGAGTAATGCTGCATTACAAATAAATTATTACACACCTTTTTAAAAAACACTGAGGATTTGGGGAGAGATTCCTGGGACTCCCAGTTTTCTAGGTTCCAATTCTGCATAGAGAGACGGTGAGAGAGACACCCTGTTACCTCCATTACTTCTAGGCAGCCCAGACATCAGCCATATGTCAGGGAGGGGCCGCTTTGACAGAAACCAGAACAACGGGACGAAGCTATTGCGGGGAATTTTCAAAGGGTTAGGAAGGTTTTAGTATATCCATCCAAAAGTTCCAGAGCCACTGGTCAATGTCTGAAATTAGCTGTTTCATGATAACACCCCATGGAGGGGTAGCTCTGTAAGCAGTGACTAATGATTTTTCTTGGAAGGTGATACCAGGTTCATGGAGCAGTTTGCAGAATCAGGCAGAGTACTCAACGGTTTTGAAGGTCTGAGGAAACTTCAGGAAACCCCTGGAGGGACTCTTTTGTAGTGGGGGCTGTATTAAGAGCATGGGCTTCAGTCCTCACTCTGTGATGTTTGAGCTGTGTCCTTCCATAAGTTGTTTATCCTCTTTAGCCCTGCTTCCTCTACTCAAGAGGTGCTTCACCAGCTTGTCTCAGTCTCAGTGCGATCATGAAATGTGATGTCAGAGCACCTGGCATGCAGCAAGCTCTCCATAAATGAATATTCTCCCTTTCCCCAATTTCTTCCAGAGCCAGCCTATGTTCTTTTCATTAACCTTGCTGCCATCTAATGCTTTTCTTTGTATAATTTATTATGCATGTCTCAAGGGAAGATAGCTTCATTTTTCCCTTCCCTGTGAGAGAGACACCCTGTCACCTCCATTCCTTCTAGGCAGCCCAGCCACCAGCTCTGTTGTTCTGACTCTGGCTCCCTCCTGGGTGCTGGTTTTACCACCCCAAGGGCTTGTTGGGTGTTTCCACTTGGGTGCTCTGCCATCTCATCAAATCCATCATCTGTTTAATCTCAAACCTTATCCCCAGAGCTGACTTTCCCCCTTATTTGTGTGTGTGTGTGTGTGTGTGTGTGTGTGTGTGTGTGTGTGTGTGTGTGTGAATTCCATTATTCTCCTGGCTATCTTAAAGGGAACTATTTGAATTATCTTTGATGTCTCCTGCTCCTTTGAATCCTTTATCGTTTTTTTTGTGAAGGCAGGATCCTTGTAATACACTTGGAGTTTGTTCCTCCTGATCAAATGATCAACTAATGTTTTTGTGTTTTATTTTTTTCCATGCCTGGCTTATTTTTTGATTTTTTTTGTAGAGACAGAGTCTCACCAAGTTGCCCAGGCTGGTCTGGAACCCCTGAGCTCAGGCAATCCTCTTGCCTTGGCCTCCCACAGTGCTGGGATTACAGGCTGAGCCACTGGGCCCGGCCAAATCTTTTATATTAGACCCTGAACGCCACTGATGTTTTTCCTCTCCAATGCTCTTTATATCTGCTATTTCCTTTTTCTTCTTTTCTTTCATTCATCTTTGACTCATCAAATACATTTAGGGAGCACCTTGTGTGTATCATTGCAACAAGTTGAATTCTAGTTGAATTCTTATCATGTCAGTTTTATGTTCTTTGAATAATCTTGTAACTGATTACCAGATTAATGACAAGAGTGGGCTCTGGAGTTGGAATGTCTAGATTTAAATCTTGGTTCTGCAGATTTCTTTGACCAAGTTGCTTAATCTTTTTTGTTACAGATTTCTCATCCACAAAGTGGCTGTCCTAGTAGTACTCACCTCATAGGGTTGTTAGGAGGATTAACTGAATTGATTCATGTCAGGTGCACAAAGTAGTATCTGGCACACAACAAGACTATATGGATGAATGATATTAATAATCTGGTCTCCTTCTCTCTCCCCATCTTCTCTTTGTACTCCATTCTTTGTTTGATTTTTGGGTTTTGCCTTACACGATGCTTTCATCAGATCAGTTTCCAGTTTAGTGGCTGCTCATTCTCTAAAGTATAAGGTCATTTCCTCTGCTTGATATTCAAGAGCCTGCATATCTTGGGCCTCAAATTTACCTCCTGCTGTTCACAGCCCCCCTCTCCTCCTGCTACTGGGAATTTGTGCTTATAATGAGGGTATCATCTCAAACCTGCATGGTCCTTTCCAGCATGAACGGGCTTCTTATGTGTCAGGATGCTGGATAGCATTCCCTACACCATCCTCTATTGCTCTCCAATTCTTACCTAGAATGCCTCCCCAACCCTCTAGATTTATGTGTCCTAAGGATTTCTCTCTTTCCAGTCTCACCTTTTCTAGAGATTCTTCAGTTAGGTCCTTGTGAATTCTTAGTAGCATTCATTCAGTTTTCTTTGTCTTCTATAGCACACCGTACCTACTTTTATTATTTTGCAGTCTCCTTTACCAGATTTTGGCTCCACAGCATCTAGGACAGGAGTTGGCAAGCTTTGAACTTGATCTCTAAAGAGTCAGACAGTCAATGTTTTTTAGGCTTGTGGGCCACCCGGTCTCTGTCTCTCCTGTCAACTAGTCAGATCTGTCACTGGAATACAAAAGCATTCATAGACAATACATAACATGGGTGTGGCTATCTTCCAATAAAACTTTGCTTACAAACATACGTGGCAGGTTGAGTTTGGCCTTTGGATTGTAGTTGCCAACCCTTGATCTGGGGGAATGCCTGCTGATATACTGAGATGTTAAGTAAATGCTATTGATGCCATGATTTTGAATGTGAGAAGGCTGGATTCTAATGGCTCTGTGAACCTGTCCACATGTGAGCAGAGGAGATTAACCCACTACTGATAAACATGCAGCAGCTGTACTTGGCAAAAACACAAAATTCTTACCGTATCACCATCCCTCCTCTTTGCAGAAATTCTATCTCAACTGCTGATCCTGTAGAAAAATGAGTGATAGGGGCGGTGTAGTTGCCAGGAGGAAACTCTCATTGCCATGGAAACAGCTTTCTGCATTTCTGCATTGGTCTGTGAACACCAGGTGGTTCCCAAACAGGCAAGAAGCCTGAACTTCCATTGTGAAGAGAAAACTGCTTCTGACAATACTCAGAAAAATGCGTATGCCTTGGGCACTGGCACATGGGTTCCTGAGTGATTTTTCAGATACTTGAACATCACTGTTTTCTGAACAGCTTTGGAGAATATGTTTTCTTTAACTGACTAAGCACAGGAAACAACAGTGATTGAAGTTTTAAATATTCTTTCCTTTCAGACTGCAGATTAATGATAGACAAGTGTGGCTAATCAGATTTACCGTTTCTTCACACTTTATTACTTCAACAAATGGGACAGAGAAATTTTCCTGATAGTCAAAGCATCCCAAGATTTCATAAAAAGCCATGTAAAAGAGTTATTATTTTTCTCCCCAGAGTTCCTTGCTCAGCTTTAAATAGTAAACATTCCAGTTTTGGTTTTCTCAATGGAAAATGACTCCTCCTAACTGCCACTCCCCCTTTATGCCATGCAATCATTTGCAGATCAAGTCTTTTGAGGCACAGCATGTAATAGTTACTTTCTATAATTGATTTAAGTCTCAAACTATAACCTTTTGTTTCTCTGTGAGGAGCCACAGATACTTGGAAACCAAATTAATCAGAGGCCAACGCCAGGTACTGGGAAACAGTGCCCAGATGAATGGAGATCCTCTGAGAATATAGCCATGTGCCCCATAATGATGTTTGGTCAATGGTGGACTGTACGTATAATATGTGATAAGATTATAATGTCATATTTTTACTGTGTCTTGTCTATGTTTAAATACACAGATACTTATCATTGTTTTACAATTGTCTACGGTATTCAGTGCGGTAACATGCTTATACAGGTTTGTAGACTAGCAGCAATAGGCTGTTCCATATAGCTTCAGTGTGTAGTAGGCTGAACCATCTAGGTTTGTGTGAGTACACGCCACGATGTCAGTACAACAACACATATATCACATTAAAAAAAATCCATTCATCTGTTGATGAGTACTTAGGTTGAATTCATATCTTGACTGTTGTGAACAGTGCTGCAATGAACATGTGTCTGAGGTGAGTGTGTCTTATTGGCTGAGCTTAGTGCATGTACTTAAGCTTAGCCCAAGGGAAGCAGTGAAAGCAGCTTATTTAATTTATTTATTTATGAGTCAGGGTCTCCCTCTGTTCCCCAGGCTGGAGTGCAGTGGCATGATCATGGCTCATTGCAGCCTCAACCTCTTGGACTCATACAATCCTTCCGCCTCAGCCTCCCAAGTAGCTGGGACTACAGGTGTGCAGCATTACACTCAGCTAATTTTTAAATTTTTTTGTAGAGATGAGGTCTTGCTATGATGCCCAGACTGGTCTCAAACTCCTAGACTCAGGCAATCCTCCCACCTTAACCTCCCAAAGTGCTGGGATTACAGGTGTGAGCCACAATGCCCGTCTGAAAAGCAGCTTTTTAAAAAAGTATTTTCAGTTTCCATGGTATGCAGTAAGCTCTGGATTCCCCAGGACTTTCAAGGTGCAGAATTCCCTTACACACAGGGAGGCGGCAAGGACACTGGATCAGTAAAAAGAAGTGACATGTCCATTTCAGCTAAGTATGCACCTGCTAATTGTATTTGTTCTGAATCCACAAACTAAGGTTTTATGGATAGTATTTTTCAAAGTTCTACAGGTATCTAGGTAGTATCAACTACCACTTGTTAAATGGGCACAAAGTGTTTTAAGTGATACTGATAGGTAATCTACAATTCCCATGACTCCTTAAAGTTATTACTATGATCCTAATATTAATGACAGTGATGATCATGAGAATTACAGTAACTAGGATTTAGTGAGTGCATACCATAGGACAGAGCTTGTGCTGAGTGTCGTACTCAATCATAACCTGCGTGCCATTCCACCTCGGGTCTCATCTGCACAGTCTCATTCAGTCTTCTGTGTTTATTGTTCCTGTTTTATTAATGAGGAAACTGAAATCCGAGAGCTTGGGTAACTCGCCTAAGATCAAACAGGCAGACACAAAGATAAGACTGGGATCTAAATGATACTATTGCCCGGGAAGTTTCCCCTGTATCACATTCCCAGAGCACAATAACAAGGGCTGCACCAAAGTTGAGTGTTGGCCTTGGCTTTGCCCCAAATTTGTAATTCAAGTTTGCTTTGACTTTGAGCATTGGAAGGCCAAATAGCCAAATGCTCACTTTAGTGTTATTTGTGGCATCCTTGAACCTTTGATCTACACATTGTCATCACATAGTTTTCATGGTTTCTCGTCAATACAGTAACATCAGTGGTGAGAACAAAGCTTGTCATCTGAATTTACTGTCAATAACTGAATAGTCACATTCAGACATAGAAAGCAGTCCAATTTGAAGGGAAAATTTCCTTATCATTCATGTTTTAATTCTATCAGTTGATTGAAGTATTTATTATTGCAAGACTAAAATGCTTCAAATTAAAGATGGTTGTTAGAGCTGTTAACTTTATGTACCCATGTTGGGAGCCAGCCATGGAGGCCCACTGAGCGTTAGGGATCAGGAAGGGCCGTTGACCCCGAGACCACTAGGATGCATTCGGGAGTTATTTGACCCCCATTTCCTCCCCCTTTCTACTCAGCACTAACCAGATTAAGCTCCTGTGAGCTCAAAACATAAAAACTCTGAGACCGGGATGAACACAAGCTAACTTTAGAAGCTCATTGCTCCCATTCTTCCGCAAACTGCAGTTTTGGCTTTCACACACATCACTTCTGCACTAGACCGGAGTCCAGTCTCTTTCTTTCTCCCCCCAATCGCTGACGCCGTCTCTACCTTTGGGGTACCCTGAATCCGGCTGGAGCTGGTCTCTGGCATACCCAAACCATTATTGTGAACTTTAAAATGGTCAAATAGTTAGTGTGAATTAACTAGGTTCATTAGATAGATAGCTTTAAAAATAATTAGTATTTACTTTTTGCATCAAAAGCTGTTTGTAAAATTTTAGATAATAATACGAGATGGAATAAAATTAAATTATGTCATAATTCTACTCTTCAATGATTTGTTTAGTGTACTGCCATTTGCATTTTTAAAATATAATCTTTAGAAACCATATTTAATTTTCAGTCATTCAATTCTATTTAAACTTTGAGTCTTTTCAGAATAAAAAATTCTCTTTGGATTTTTTTCATTTTAAGAGGAAGAAATTTTTTTTTTTTGAGTTGGAGTCTCACTCTGTCACCCAGACTGGAGTGCAGCGGCACACTCACGGCCACTGCAGCATTGACCTGCTGGGCTCAGGCGATCCCTCCACCTCAGTCTTCCAAGTAGCTGGAACTATAGGCATGCGCCACCCTGCCCAGTTAATTTAAAAAAAAAATGTATTGTAGAGATGAGGTATGGCCAAGTTGCCCAGGCTGGTCTCGAACCTCCGGACTCAGGCAGTCCTCTTACCTCAGCTGCCCAAAGTGCTGGGATTATAGGCATGAGCACTGCACCTGGTCGCGAGGAAGAATTTTAAAAAGTAGAATATCGGCCGGGTTCGGTGGCTCAGCCTGTAATCCTGTGCCTTTGGGAGGCTGAGGTGAGTG
>NW_007082839.1:124265-229972 GCF_000164805.1 Carlito syrichta
CAAAAAAAAAAAAAAAAAAGTAGAATATCACCTCAAAATTTTACAAGGAGAAAATACCTCAAAATCATGTACAAAAACATCCAGGATGAATCATTCTTGATCCAGATAGAAAAAAAGAGTAAGAAGAAAAAAGAAATAATTAGGGAAAAATGAGGCACCTCAACCATATAATATTCCCACTAAGTAAAGCTTGAAATAATAGACTTCACCAAAAAGTGTTTTGCAGACACTGTTTTTTATAATTCTCATTCAACGGAGGCTAGAAATTAAACAAAAGATTGGTGGATTGCTTGCTCTAGAGTCTAGACTGCCAATCACTTTTAGTAGGTAAAGTTGAAGGATTTTTTTGAAAGGTTTTCCAAATCTATGGATCCAAAGGTATACAGTTCCTTACAAAAAAAGTGTTTCTGAAAAAATTTTTCTAAATTATATTCTGCTGTGTATAAAAAGGTTAAAAATGTTTTTATAGGAATAATTTGAAAGTTACTATAGTGCTGCAATGTGTAGCACAGATGACTGATAAATGATAATACTGTAAAATTGCATTCCTGACCTTTTACAATTTGACCACTAAAACTGTTAACAATAAAATTGCATTTTGGGGGGCTAAAATTTTATATTTATTTTTGTATCTTAGAGGTTCTTTCTTTGAGAGCTGTATTTCACTTTGGTCTTCGTTTCTAGTCAAATATTGTTATTCACACTTGACCACTTGGCTTTCATTCAAAATGTGTATTGTGGGCTTCTCTATCATAAAAAAATGGGTCCTGCCGGCCCAGTAGACCAGACATGCATTTTATAAAGATCAGAAACAAGCAAAGGGCTTTCCAGGCACAGAAGAAAATGACTGAAGCTCCACAGAAACCAACCCTTGGTTATTGCTCGTTTCCATGAACGTTTTTTTTTTTTTTCCTTTTCTTTGTTCTGTAAATGGGTTTCTTTTCCCCCTTTTCTTTCCATTGCTCTATTCACAATAGCAAAAACTTTTGCTTCTTTCCTTTGTGCAGAGTGCAACTCATTAACTCGATGAGCACTGAAGAGCTGCTGAAGGCTGTTTAAAACAGATCTCACACTGTACAAAGTTGGGGTGCCATCCGGGGGACGTTATCACTGAGCCATGAAACTTGGCCACTTGGGGGCACCAAAAGTAAGATCAACACTGCATGGAAACCTGTCCAGGAGGTAGCCGGTGCCTCATGCGCTACGGAGAAAGTGAAATACAGTCATTTCTAGTTCTTTCAGGAATCGCCACACTGTCTCCTAAAGAGGCTGCACCAGTTTGCATTCCCACCAGCAGTGTAGAAGCGCTCCTTTCTCTCCGCATCCTCGCCAGCATCTGTTGTTGTTTGTTTTATTAATGATGGCCATTCTTACAGGGCCTAGGTGGTATCTCAGTGTGGTTTTGTTTTGCATTTCTCTGAGGATGAGTGAGGCTGAGGGCTTTTACACGTGTCTGTTGGCTGCCCGTATGTCTTCTTTTGAGAAGTGTCTATTCATGTCTTTTACCCACTTTTTAAAGGGGCTGTTTGTTTTTTTCCTTTCCGTGTGTTTGAGTTCCTTGCAGCTTTATTCACAATAGCAAAAACACGGAACCAACCGTGTTGCCCATCGAAGCCGGACTGGATTTAAAAAGTGTGGTACAGACCTGCCTGGGCAACTTGGCGAGACCTCATCTCTACAATAAATCAAAAAATTAGCCAGGCGTGGTAGCGCACGCCTGTAGTTCCAGCTACTTGGATGACTGAGGGGGAAGGATCGCCGGAGCCCAGCAGGGCGAGGCTGCGGTGGCCAGGACACTGCACTCCAGTCTGGGCGACAGAGTGAGGCTCCAACTCAAAAACAAACAAACAAACAAAAAACAACAAAAAAGTGTGGTACGATGGAATATTATGCAGCCATAAAGAAGGACAAATATATGGACTTTGTAGCAACTTGGGTGGATTTGTAGTCGATCATACTCAGTGATTTATCACAGAAACAAAGAACAGAGTACCATATGTTCTCACTCATAAACGGACCTTGAACAATTATAATACTATAAGAAAGCGATTGGCAGTAGTGGGAAACTGTCAAGGGGGAGGGTGGGATGGGATTGGCAGTTGAGGGAAACTGCTAGGGGAGGGAGGGGCATACCTCATCATCAAGGGTACCTGATCAATGTTTATATACCTAAACCTGAAATGTACCCCACATCTTTATTTAAAAAAAACCCAGTCGTTTCTTGAGGTTAAAAAAAAGAGAGGGCAGATCGCTCTGGGTGGCCACCTCCGCTGCCGCCATCGTGCCAGCCCCTCGGGTCTCAACAAGGCCTGGTGATGCTCCAGAATGGGAGACAAGCCGATTTGGGAGCAAATTGAATCCAGCTTCATTCAACACGACTACCAGTGATTGGATAATGACAGAACCCAATTAGGTGTAATTTACATTTGACGCATCATGCCTTATGTGGGAAGGACTGCAGATCCGGGAGAGCTGCAATTGTGGAGAAATTGTCTAGCCTTCCGTTCCAGAAAATACAGCACAGCGTCACGGCACAGGGTCATCAGTCCACCCCAGACAGCTGCATCATCAGCATGGTTGTGGGCCGGCTCACGGCGGATGAAGATCCCATCCTGGGGTTCCACCAGATGTTTCTGTTCAAGAACATCAACGATGCGTGGGTTTGCACCGATGGATGGTATGTTCAGGCTTGCCCTGCATAACTTCGGCTGACCACCTCCCAACCAGGCACTCACACCGTTTCCTCCTCCCTCCTCTTCCCAATACTATTCACACTCCTCCAGATGCTCCAAATATCCTACACAAATGAGCAGGGCCGTGATGGGAGTGGACGCCATGCATTGCTACCACCAAGGTGCTATGCATGACGTTTGGATGCTAGAGTAGTTGCCTCTGACAGGAGAAGTTTGTGTTGTAACAGCGCATGCCTTGGAAAGACTTAAGTAATGCAAAAGGTTGTCCTTTTTTTTCTTTTTAATCTACTGACAAGTTGCTCTAGTAACCCAAAGAAGTGAAGGAGAAAACATCTGCCTCACCACCCAGATTGATTTGTTCAGATGTTTCAATGCCTCACAATACAATAAAACCACGAAAATTTTCTTAACAGTTTAAAAAAGGAGGGGAAGGGGGAAGGGGGCTTTGAATGAACTAATTTTCTTCTCCCTTTGTAAAATTAAGGGTGTCCAGTGGTGAGGAAGAGGATATTAAATTACAGAGAAAAATCTCTTCAATCCCTTTAACCTTGGCATTTGGTGACCCTCATGAGCCATGAGTTTCCGGGATGCTCTTTGTCAATTAGATGAAAAATGATGGCAACTACCAACATTATTATGTCCTTATGATGTGCCAGGGCGTTGAACCACATGCCTCCCGTGGATGAGGATATGAGTTTACTTTTCCTTCTCATTTTCCATGAGAATTTTATAAATCCTCACGATGTGGTAATAGTTATTATATTGTCATTTTACACATTAGGAAATTATCTTTCAGAGACTGAATTACTTACACAAAGACACTGCTGGTAAGTGGGGCAAACTGGGATTGGAGCCCCAGTCAGTCTTCAGAGCTTGGATGGAAGGGAGATGTAGACACACTCCTGGGGATACTGTCTGCAGGGAGAGAGGACAGGTAGGTGGCCAGGAGCCTCTCTTCGAGAAAGGGCTTTTGGTCCTGGTCTGGGGTAGGTCATGGAGCTGCAGGGTGGGAGTTGGGATGTGACTATAGCCTGGCCTCCGATCAGGGGATGTGGGCGGAGACTGTGAGTTAAGATTTATTGGTAGTCATAGATACCAGCTGGATTAGTCCTAGTTACTACTGAGCATGGGCAATGGTTTCATTGCATTGACAAAAGAGATAATAATCACCTTATCAATAGTCATGATTTGGTGGTTTTATTCTTATTAGAAGTTTTCATAGATATTAATCCCCATGCCATTCCTTACCCCTAACCATGTTCCCTAGAGTAAAAAAATGAGAGGTCCATTCGGTGGAAGTCGAACAAATGCATTGTTTATCTGCAGATGTTCAATGTTCCTTTGCTGTTATTTCCTAGTGTAGAGGGTGTATTTGTGGGCCTCAGTGAGGGCTATCTTGGAGGCTGCCAACCACAGTGGGTTCCTGGCTCTTCAGCTAGTTAACCAATTTGTAGTGCCATCAATCAAGTACACATGGGAAGCACTGTGAGTGACCTCAACCAACTCAGAAGTCCAATGCTACAGTCACTGAAAGGATAGATAATGTTGCATTTTCAGGACAGTTTTGCAGGTTCTTGTCTCCTCTTTCTTCTTGTCTCATGAATTCTGCTGTTTTCTTAAATAAGTGACAGCGCTTATTTAAAACTGATGGGATGATCTGTGTCATGTATTCATTCTTGGAGGTCTACCATGGTGGGGCTCATTGCTAGGTGGGACTGAAAACTAAACAGAGCCTCTGACCTCAAAAACCCTTCTGGGGAGATTGATTACATACGTGTAATGTAAACAAGCTGTGGAATTCTCTCTTTCACTGTTCTGCAAGATATTTGAGAGTTATCATTTTTCAGAGCCTTTATCTTTACGCTTCTTAACCTAGTCTGTCCTTTCTGTTTATTCCTCTCCATGTTTCTCCTTGGCTGGGCCTGCAATCCCCTTCTGTCCCCCCCCACTGAGTCATAACTGGGCAGATTTTTGCAGTGGAAAGTTCTGTCACTGTAATGAGATACACCTAGTCTATTGATGTTCCAACTTTAGCATTGAAAAGTTTCAGGCAGACAATTGTTTTAAACTGAAGTATTTATAAAATGTAATAGAAGAGCTTGCCCTTTAAAGGAATCTTCTTTGCAAAGAATCCTTTGATGACTAGAGGTATCCTTTTGTAATGTAGATAATCATCCTTGATTTTGTCTGTTGACAGGATCTAATTTTAAAGCGGGATGAACCTGATTGTAATATTAGAATAAGATTAAAAAAAAAAACAACTCATCACTCCAAAAATAGCTTTGTTGTAACAAAAGCCATATGGAAAGCACGGTTGTCACCTGATTCGAAGGTTAAATAATAAGAGTAGAAAGTAGGTGGTAAACAATGGAATTATATCACGTGCTATTTTACAGTCCTTGAAAGAATGCTTGTTTTCATTTTTTAGAAAACGATCTCAGAAAGCAATGATGAGAGAGAAATATGAATTTTGTACTTGAAAAAGGGGGTGAAATCTAATTTTAGTACATAATTCCAGGGAATCAATGTCTGCCTTTCTACTGTTGCTTACGGTGAATGTAATTATTGACACAATAATAAACTGGCAAATCACAGCAACGGGGATGTGTTAGTGAGTAACAGGTGCAGAGGTCTGGAGCTAGTTAGAGGTTGGTGCTAGGTTTTTTTTTCTTAGAATTCTTAGAATTTAGAGTTCTCTAACTACGACTATTTTTTGCAGGTCTTCTTTGAAATTATTCTAAGTATTATCTTTCCTTTGTATGTCTTGGAAAGGCAAAGTCTAGAAAAGTTTCAAAATATTCTCTTCTAAGCCATTTGAAAGAATGTGCATCAATTAGGAGTTGAATTAGGAGTTCAGATCGCTCCCCAGCAACATCTAAGAGCTAATCAGTATTAGTCTATAATTGTGGTATTATGTGTATGAGCTAGGGTGTAGTTCATTTTTGCCCACCTTATGAAAAAAAACCTTAGGATGTAACCAGGATAAAGTGAAAAAAGTAGGATTTCTAAATCTACTTTATCAAGCACTTGTTTGCTAATCAGAGATTAAATCTTAGAAAAGTAATAAACGTCATGTCAGCTCTCTGCCTGGCAACATTAGCCAATCTTTCCTTTTATTGGAGAGAAAAATCACCAGCTGTGCCATCCAGAAAGAATTTGTATTTCTGTGTTGATGTATTTGCTTTCAATCTTTTTTCTCTGTTCATATATGTATATCTTATTGAAATACAGTTGAAGTACAATCAGCACTATCCTGTCTGCTTTTTTAATTGCATGTTATATTGTAGGTATTTTAATATATTATTGTATGGAAATATTTTTTGTGGCAGCATGAAATATTTTTCATTATATTAGTTATTCTATTAATAATTTTCCTGTGAGACATTTACAGTTTAATACTGTTCTATTACAAACGATGTTATGATAAACAGTATGTACATACATCTATTGAAATATAATTCTAGAAATGGAACTAATTTGTGAAAGATGTGACTTTTAGAAAAGTTATCCATGTGGGGAGAACAAGAAGGTGCCCTTGTCTCTGCATTTCCATGCAAAGCATGACCTTGTAAAAAGTATTTAAAATTGGTAAAAGAACGATATACCTACCTTACTGTTTGGGTTGTATTTGCTGAATATTAGTAAGATTGAACCTTCTCTCATGTTTATTGGGCATTTATATTTCTTGTTCTGTGAATTTTGGTGGTTGTTTTCTTCTTTCTAGTGTGTATACCTTATTGATTTTTTATGTTTTTCTACATCATAGATATAAGTTTTGTCAAACCCTTACAAATACGTTTAATAAACCATTTTCTTTTGCTTATAAAGTCTCAGGATGCATAGAAATGTTCATTTTTATGCAGTCCAATATAAATGGTCTTTTTCTTTGTGCTTTTTATCTTTCAGAAATCCTACAATAAAATATTCAATGACTTCAGATATATTTTTCTAGTTCTTATGATTTAAACATTTTTTTAAATACTTTAGCCTTTAGTCAATTGTGTCTTCAGTGACACTGTTTCTGTAGAATGAGAATAGACAAGAAACAAAAAAATTTTCTATGATCACAAAGTTTGGAAACATAAGGTTACACAACAAGCTGATCTTTAAAATATACTTCAGGACTTCTTGGAGCATTTAATGTGCTAATATCATTTTCTTTATGAGAGGGAAGCATAGAAAAGATAGAATCAAAGTTGTTTCATCATCACATTCTTTTTATTTTCCAGAGCACTTGTTAAGATTCAGAGTACACAGAGGGAAACATGCTCTGATCCACGGAGCAATAATTCCAGGACCAGGTAAGCCTCCAACTTTCCTTTTTGAGTCAACTCATTAATCAGTTGTATGAATAGCAGGGCATCATTTATTCAGCAATCATTGATTTTCTTATGAGTTTGTACATTTGAACTTTTTTTCCCCTTTTTAGTCTAAGTTGAGATGGAAGGAAAAGTATAAATACAAGACAATGTAGAGAAGCGGCAGGCTTTCATCTGGCAAACAAAACCTGAAGGCAATTACATTTCCAAGTATTATGTTAATAACACAAACTGTGTCCAATAGTCAGAAACAGTAAAGCAGCAGACGGGCTTTAATTAAAGCTTCACATCACTCTTCTCAATAGCTTCTCTTCACATGAACAGCTGCTTCATGGCACTCACGAAAGAAAAATGCTTCCATTTGAATCTTTCTTGTACAAAATGTGAAATTTCATCCAAGAGCAATTCTAAAAATGTGGGCTTTTCTGAGTGATTTGTAATTCCTGGAGGGTATATTTTGTTGATGTTGGAAGTTCTTGAATATTTTGTGTCTATTTCTCATCAAGTGTCTTATATCCATAAGACATAAAGCTATAATTTGGCATATAGTGCTTAAATCAAAGGAGATATGAATATTAGTTTAAATAAGAAGATGAGCACTTTAGAATGAATGACCTAAAGAGAAAAAAAGACATTTGAGGATGCGTGCACAACTAGTGAGTCAGATAGTTTGCTTGCAAGAAGTTATTTTGTGCAGTTAATATCAGTCTGAAGTAGCCACCTGTTTAAACAGTCTGGTCCTCAAGAATCTTTAGTTGGAACCACCAAACGTTCCAGAAGAACACACATAGAAGTAAAACTTTCTATATACATCTTAACACATTTTACTTGATGATAAATTCTCAGGGGATTTGTATTCACTTGTCTGAAATAAAAAGTAAAAGGTAGTAGGTTAAGTCATTCAGCAAATGAAGTGGTTTTTCCACATATGTCCCCATGTGGCATGTGGCATTTTGTTAAAACACAGGACCCGGAGTATTGTTGCTCTGGTAAGTAAGCTAAAGTGATTTATAATCTCGACATGTCTTCTATATCTTAATAGCAAGAAATCAAATAATAACCAGATTAAAAAGTCGGCAAAGGATCTGAATAGGCATTTCTCAAAAGAAGACATGTTCATGGCCAAAAAGTATATGAAAAAATGCATAACATCATTATCATCAGGGAGATGCAGATTAAAACCTTAATGTGATATCACCTCATCCCTGTTAGGATGGCTATTTAAAAAAAGATAGCAGTTAGTAAGTGTTGCTGAGGATATAGAGAAAAGGGAGCCCTTGAGCACTGTTGGTGGGAATGTAAATTAGTACAGCCATTCTGGAAAACAGTAGGGAGGTTCTTCAAGAAACTAAACATGGAACTGTTACATGATCCAGGAATCCCACTTCTGGGTATGTACCAGGAAATGAAATCTGTGTGTGGAAGAGAAATCTTCAGTCCCATATTAATTGCAACATTAGTCTTAATAGTCAAGACAAGGAATCAACCTAAGTGTCCACCAACGGATAAGTTAAGGAATAAAATGTAGCATCTATAGACAATGAAATACTATTCAGTCTTTAAAAAGAAGGAAATTCTATCATTTGCCACAAGGTGGATGAAACATTATTTTCACTTAGAGACATAATTCTAAGTGAAACAAGCCAGATACAGAACAACAAATACTGCATGAACTCATGTATGTGTGCAATCTAAAAAAGTTAGACTTTTAGAAGTGGAGAGTAGAGTGGTGGATACCAGAGGCTGGGAGCAGGGGTAGGAGAGTGAGAGAAGTGGAGATGTCGACCAAAGTGTACAAAGTTTTAGTTAGACAGGATGAGTACGTTTTTGAGATCCATTGCGCAGAATGGTGGCTGCAATTAATAATAATGTTGTGTATATTTCTGAATTGCTAATTGAGTAAGTCTTAAATATTCTCAGCATAAAAATGGTATTTGAAGTGATTGATATGTTAAATAGCTTGATTTAGCCATTCCACCATGAACATATGTATCAAAACAACACCTTGTACCCCATGAATATGTACAATTATTATTTGTAAGTTAAAAAAAGAGAAGGACTCGATGTGGCAGGGTCAGATAAAGAAGTTCAGTTGGTGTATGATTTGAGACGATGAAAAGGCGAGGATAAATAGGATGTCAGAGCCAGTTTAGGAAGCTCTTTTATTTGGTTTCAAGATGAGGAGTATCAGAGACTTAGAGCATAATGATTTAGACCATGAACTCTAAAGCCAGATCTGCAACCCACTAGCTATGTGACCTTAGGTAAGTTACTTAACCTCCCTGTGTCTCCAGAAAATGGAAATAACAATGTAATTTACTATATATATTTACACTGTATATACATGTATACACACATACATATACTTAACAAGTGTGACTTAAATAGATAGAATTTTCTGAATATAGTGAATTATTATAAAGCACAGTGTCCACATAGAATAAACGTCTTATAAGTGTTATTCTGATTGAGGGAGAAGAAAGTTTTCTGCAAAGTGCTCCCTGCTACTCATTCACAGAGTTATACACAGTTTAAAAATGTGTACTGTCAGCCGGGCTCGGTGGCTCAGCCTGTAATCCCACGCCTTTGGGAGGCTGAGGTGAGTGGATTGCCTGAGCCTGCGGTTTCGAGACCCGCCTGGGCAACTTGGCGAGACCTCATCTCTACAATTAATCAAAAAATTAGCCGGGTGTGGTAACACGTGCCTGTAGTTCCGGCTACTAGGAAGGCTGAGGCGGAAGGATCGCCGGAGCCCGGCAGGTCGAGGCTGCGGTGGCCAGGAGCGGCCACTAGCACTCCAGTCTGGGCGACAGAGTGAGACTCCTACTCAAAAAAAAAAATGTGTACTGTCTACTGTAGCCAGCTGTCTTCAACTTACCCTCTGTAGGCATAATCCCTTTCCAGACCCTCATCACCTATGTAACTCCAACCAACACCCCAATCTATGTTTTGCAACTCTTCCCTACCTCTGTGCATTGTGGCTGCTCTTTTCCCATGGTTGTAGCTGCTGATTTGAAATGAGCAAAAAAATCTCTCACAGACTGAGGACAGAATCTAGTTCTAAACTTGCTTGAAAATTCATGAAGAGTTTCAATGCTTCACAAGACAGGCAGGCCGAGGCTCTATCTGTGTGCTCCAGAGTCTTTGATCTTTTCTGCTGGTAAATAAAGTATGACGCTTCATAGCACTGTCATTCTGGCTGTTTATTGAAGGCCATGTTTCCTAGCAGCTGATGGAAACACTAGTAGGGGTTCTCAGGAGAGCAAAGGGTTGACAAAAGGTACAGAGTCAATGTTAAAAAGAGGTAGAGCCAAAGAGACCGTGGGATGCAAGAGGAGGAGAATGGGCGGGGGAATCTGGTGACCAGGCTCTGGGTTCTTAGCTTAACTGGCCTTGAACTCTGAACCCTCTGCACTGGACTGAATGTTTGTGTTCTTTCAATAATTATACATTGAGATCTTAACTCCCAGTGTGATGGTATTTGGAGGTGAGTAAGTCATGAGGGCAGATGAATGAGATTAACGCCCTCGCCCTTTCTGCCAGGTGAGGACTCAGCAGCAGCATGGTGCCATCTGTGAAACTGGAAGTAAGCCCTCACCAGACACTGAATCTGCTGGTGCCTTGTTATTGGACTTCCCAGTCTCCGGAACTGTGAGCAATACATTTCTGTTGTTTATAAGTCCCTCCTTTTATGGCATTTTGTATAGCAGCCCGAGTAAATGAAGACATCCTCACTTAACTTTTTTGGGTAGTTTCTAGCTCTAAGCTCCATGATTCTGTGTTGACTTCTTAGAATTGTATCTCATGGATATTATTATTAATTTCTCATAGACAATTTATACAAGATGACTGCGGGACACAGTTCCTGGTGCTTCCTTCAGAAAACCAGGGGGCAGAAAGCAAGGCCATTTCTTCCCCTGGCTTTCTTAACAGCCAGGTCATTCTTCTTACAAGCTTCCTGGTAAACCTCTTATTTTTTACTGACTAAAAGTCACATTTCCATGTAGAAGCAAGAAGGAATGGGATTATGTCCTTCTGTTTTTAGGCCAGCCAGGACCAAGCCAGGAGCTTACCTGAAGCATGTGGTTATGGGAAGAAGTGGTGGATGCCTGAGCTTAAACAGTGTTCAATTAGGAAGAGGGGACCTGCATTTGCATCTCCCTGGTTTAATGCAAAATGGTGACTTAAAATGCTGATGGAGTAGGTTCCAGGGTATACCTTCAATTTTTCCACAAATTATCTCCCACCACAGAACCACTAGATAAAAATTTTGTTGTAATTTTGAATCTAATTGTGCCACCAGTGAAGTCTGCTTGATGCTAGCCTTCTTTTAATGGGAGACTGATAAAAGTTTTTCTGAAATTCAGATATACCACCTCTACCACATTGACTCATCCTCAAAGTAGAGTAATTCAAGGTTTAGTCCTCAGATCTCTTCTCCTTTTTCACTAACTCAGTTCCTTGGAGATGCCATCCATGCTCATGGCTTTAAATCCTGTCTTTATGTTGAAGCCAACAATGATATTGCCAGCACAGACCTGTCCCTGAACTCTATTCCCAACACCTGTTCAGCATTTCAGCTTGGATTCAATAAGCAGCTCAAAGACAGCATGTCTAAAACTGGACTCACAATATTTCTCCCTGCTGTAACCTGTCCCTTCTCTAATCTTCACCATACTTGGGGGGTGAAGTAGAGGCAATTTCACTTGTGCTGATGACTTGGAGTGAAAACCTGGAAGACACCATTGACTCATTTTTGTTTCTCAGACCTCCACATCAAATCTATCAGCAAATTGTGCTGGCAGTGCCTTAAAAAGATCTCTAGAACCTGAACTCCATGGCTACCATCTCTAGTCCAGACCACCGTGGCCTGGATGATATCAATAGATTTCCAAGAGGTCACCTTGCCTTCTCCTTAACTTCCTTTCAGTCTGTTTTCATCAGAGCAGCCAGAGTGGCAGTGCTTAAGTCAGATGAGATCACTCTTCTGTTAGAACCCTCTGAGAATAAAATCTGAATCTCTTCATTGACCTGCAAAGTCCTTCATGACCTCTTTGTCCTTATTTCCCACTATTCTCTTTGCTTTCTATTCACCTCTGCCTACACGTCCCCCTTATTGTTCCTGAGAACATAGTCAGGACACATTTTTACCCCAGGACCCTTTTCACAGGTTGTTTCATCTACTTGTAATGCTTTGTCCTTAGGGTTCTTCTTGGCTAACTTTCTAATCATTTTCAGTTATTTTCTAAAATGTTACCCTCCCAGCTACCCTGCTTAAAACTATCCTCTCTCCCGTGCTGCCTATTATCTCTTCTGTTTAATTTTTCTCTTTAGAACTTATTACTTCCTAACAGGCTGTGCTTATTTATCTTATTTATCCAGTATTTCCTTTATTATATGTAAACTCCATGAAGTTTGAAATGATGGTTCTTGTTTTATTCACTGCTATAGGTTGAGAACCCTGACACATAACAAGTTCTCAATAAGTCTATCTATTGATAGTCTGTCTATTGAATGAATGGTGAATGGGTAAACTTATCAGATTGAATAAATATATATGCAAGCCTTGGTCCTAAGGAGCTGAACTGAATCAGGATACCTGGGTGGAGCATGAGCACTTGGGATCAACATCTTCCTAGATGATTTGAGGTCTGACAATTAAGTTCGTGAGCTCAATCTAGAAAAAGTGCCACATATTTCATTGCTGAATATCACTAGGGTCACCTTTGAAGTACTCCCCTTGGGAAGCTTTGCACCGATGCCAGTGCCTAGTCTACCCGTCAAATCAATTTTGGTTCTTCTTTTCTGGAACAGCCATCAGAGCTGTCATCACAAGAATGTTGGAGTTTGAATTAGAGCAACGAACAAGCATCAAATTTCTTGTTAAATTTGGCAAGAGTGGAAGTGACACCAGAGACATGTTAGTCCAAGTTTATGAGGATAATTCCTTGAAGAAAACAGCAGTGCAAAAATGGATTAAACATTTTTCTGAGGGGAGAGAAAGCATTACCGATGAAGAGTGATCAGTACGACCAGTAATGAGCAGAACTGACAAAAGCATTGCAAAAATTCATTGAATTGTGTGTCAGAATCATCAGCTGACAGGGAGAAGCATAGCAAAACACATGAACATTGATAGAGAAAACAATTAGGGAAATCTTAACTGAAATTATTGGCATGAGATAGGTGTGGGCCAAACTGGTTCCAAAGGAGCTCTTGTGTCATGACAATGCACCAACTCATGCAACACTGCCTGTGAGGGAGTTTTTAGCCAGTAAACAAATAACTGTATTGAAACACACCCTTTATTCACCTGATAGGTCCCCCATTGACATTTTTCTTTACCCAAAGATAAAGGAAATCTTGAAAGGAAGACCTTTTGATGACATTCAGGACATCAAGGATAATACAACAGCTCTGATGGTCATTCCAGAAAAAGAGTCCCAAAATTGCTTTGACGGGTGGACTAGGCACTGGTGTCAGTGCACAGCTTCCCAAGGGGAGTACTTTGAAGGTGACCCTAGTGATATTCAGCAATGAGGTATGTAGCACTTCTAGGATGAGTTCATGAACTTAATTGTCAGACCCCATATGATGCACAGGTATTTTATAGTTTAGGATCTACTGATGGAAGGTATTCTCTGGCCTACCGTAACTACTTGTCTCCATTAGTCTGTGTGCCTATTTCACATAGATATAGCACAGGTTATTTGTCTCTTTTATTATATTGACCATCCTGGGCAAAACCCTGTGACTTAACAAAGCAAGGAAGAGTTCTGCCCAAAGTGAATGAAAGAAAGCAAGAAACCTGCCTTTTTTTTCACTGAGAGCAGCTCTTGCCATGTCAATAGGTTACCAAACTGAAGGCATTTCCAATGACTCTGTGGAATTTATTCTGTAATTACTTTCACTAACGCAAACCTACGACGTCTTGCGGCTATGAGTTTTAATAACATTTTTCAGAACTCATTTGTTCATTTACTTGCTGGAGGAGGCCAAAACATTAATGTTATTTCAGCAGGCTTGAACATTCTCATTTGGCCTGGCTGTCCCGTAACTCTGACTCAGACAGTTCACAGGAACATAAATGCACGCACACACACAGCCTTCACAGTCTTCACACTAGGGTTTCTCACCCCTAGTTAAAGTTTCGTGCTAGATTCTGAGGAGAGAAGAACATCAGATAGGATCATCTCCCTCCTTTCACTCTGGTTTGTTCTGAATCTATTTTGTTCCACGTTGTTTTTCCTCAGCCCTTACACAGACCCTTCACTCGTAACATAGTCTGGTCTGCGCTGGGGCACAGTAGGCTTTTCATTCAGGCCTCTTTTTTTGAGCTTGTGCTGGGCACTGCTTGTGAAAAGGCAGCACTGCAAAGAAGAACCTGAGTACTGGATTTCTCCCTTCTCACCCTTTCCCTTGGTTTGTCTGGAACTTAAAGGCCACTGTAGGAAAAAGAAGGCTCCGAATTTGTCTCCACTCAGTCCTGTGAAGACCCTCTGTGGGTACTGGGTCTGAGAGAGAAGCCTGCCCTATTCCCTCACCTCCTCAGCTACAGGGAGCCAGACATCAGGAAAGGAGCTCTCCTCACAGGCTCTGCTCTTCAAATTTCCTTCTTTGTCACTTGTCAGGTCAGCTCTTCACCCATCTCTGGAAAACAGGCAGGGGTCCTTTTCACTGTTGTTTTTCCAAGATCATATATACCTTTGTATATGTCATATTGTCTTGGAGGAGGCTTTGAAGTCCCTGCCCATTTGATGGGATGGGCCAATACTGTAGCATTTCTTTCTTTCTTTCTCCTTCTCCCAGTTCTGTTTGCACCCCTCCCAGCATTCTTTTTTCTCCCTCCCAGGCAGGTGATGGTGGACAGCTAGTTTAGCCTGTAGGTGGACAGCCAACCGGAAACTAAGCCCTCAGTGGGCCTTTTGCTTCTCAGGTGAAAAAGAGGAACCTAGTGGCATGAGATAGTATGCGTGCAATGGGACCATACTCATGGTGGGGCCCTGGTTTGTTCCTTGCACAACATCCAACTTCACATATGGAATTAGGAGTGTGTGTGTGTGTGTGTGTGTGTGTGTGTGTGTGTGTGTGTGTGTGTATGTGTAAGGAGAAAGGACATAGAAACTCTCACCATTTAATTCCCACACTCAACACTCCCTTTCCCACCCTATGCTCTTACAGAAAGATATGTCTGAGGTTTCCCTCAGTATCTACCTAGGCTCAAAGCCAGGGCTACATCACGTTCACGGTTAAAGAAAAAAACAAAAAAGTTGAGGAAGCAAGTGTACTTTGATTTTGACCCCTTTTCCTCTTAGCTTCCTTGATTCCGGCAACTTTTATCTGATTGATGGGTTCAGATTCCCCCACTGTCTAACATGTTAACTGTGCTAACACTTTCTTAAGGGAATAGGATGGAGAAATAGGCACTAGAGTGATTCTCTGGCATATTTGGGAAATTCTAGAGGCCAAGATGATTTCTGGTTCTTGTTATGTATAGATCACAGAAAAGTTAACCTGCTTGTTGAAGCTCTTCTTTTTTTCACAAGAGAGTGGTGAAGTTGAATCAATTTCTTAATATGAGGCTTTGAAATCAGAATGCTTTTTATAGACTTCATGTATCTATGTTGTCTACCCAGAGGCAAAGAAACTGAGAATTGACTGAACCTCTATTCAAATAATGCTCTTACGTTTCCATTCCAGAAGTGTACTTCTGTTCATCACTTCATAGACGTTCTTTTTTTTTTGAGTTCGACTCTCACTCTGTCACCCAGGCTGGAGTGATGCTCATGGCCTGCTAGTCTCCTGTGCTCCTTTCCCTCAGCCTTCCAAGTAGCTGGAACTACAGGTGTGCGCTACCATGCCCCACTAATCTTTTTGATTTATTATAGAGACCACATTGCTCAGGTTGGTCTTGAACCTGTGGGCTCAGGCAATCCTTTTGCCTCGGCCTCACCAAAGTGCTGGGATTATAGGCTTGAGCCACCACGCCCGGCTCATAGATGTTCTTTTGATAAATCACTATAGCATGAAGAAAGGGCAAGGGAAAGAGTTGGGAAGATGGATGAGAATTCTTTGATGTGACTACAATCTGGCTAGTCTATGATTCATAATTTGAACAACATGTGCTGGTTTATTGATCATGATACAAGGGACAAATTGTCAGATGTTAGCATTGGAAACCTTTGTTTTAGACATTATTATGTCCTTTTAAATAAGCTAGGGATTCAGAACTGCTTTATTAGATTGTCTGATTTCTGTAGCGTTCCAACCTGTGCCTACCATTCTGTCAAACATGTTGAATGGATGGAATAAATGAGTTTCCTGTCTAATAAGAATAGCAATTAAATACATGATATTATTGGTTAAGAACCAGTGTATTCTTTTCATAAAAATGAGCTACTAACAGATGAGCAATAAACTGAGTTTCAGAATATGAATGAACATCATAAGCATTCTCTAAAGTCAGGTGTTTATAAGTAGCTGACGTGTGTATATATATTTATCAGCTAGAAGTTAGATAAGCCTAAAGTATATTTGTAGTATTTTTGTTTTGTTTTATTTTGATTTTTGATCTCTCTTAAGATAAAAATTATTGACCAATAAAAAAAGGCTGTTCGTGGGATTTCAGCTTATTTCTCCTTCTTAGGGAAAAGTTGAATCACAGAAGTGTAAATCAACCACTAAAGTTTAAAACAACAATAATAACAAGTTTTGGTTTCGAAGGAAAATTTAAACTTTTATTTAATCCTATAATAACTAATACAAATATAGTAGGTACTAGTATCTTCATTTACAATGAAAATACCTGAGCCTATATCAGATTAAGTTCACACCCTTATGTAAACTCTTCCCCCTGAGTGTGGGCAGGACCTGTGATTTGCTTTAAACAATAGATGGGAAGCTACATCTGTGATTATATTACGTTACATAATATTCCATCTTGCTGGTTGACTTGGTTTACAAACTTTCCTTACTAGCTTGATGAAGTAAATGGCCCCATGGGGGAGGCCCTTTCTGCAAGGAACTATTGAGAACCCTTGGAACGATGAACAGCTTTTAGCTGCTGAAAACAGGCTCTAACAGATTGAAGGTGGCCCTAGTCAACAGTCAGCAAAAAGCCAGAGCTCTCAGCTCTGTAACCAAAAGGAAGAATTCTGACAATAACATGACTGAGCTCAAAAGTTGATTCTCCGGTTTAGCCTCCAGATGTGTACATGGCTCAGTCAATACCTTGAATACAAACTTATGAGACCCTAAACAGAGGGCTCAGTTCAGCTGTGGCCAGACTGCCAACCCACAGAAACTGCTAGAAAATAAATGGGTATTGTTTCTATAAGCTGCTAAGTGTATAGTAAGTTGTTATGTAGTACTAGATAACTGATACAATAGGGTTTTATTCTTTTTTCATAGTATTCTGTTCTTGTCTTATGACTCACTTTTTCCTTAAGTATACACATTTGAGTGTTTTCTTAAAGTTTTCTTCTTTTTCCCTGAATTCTTTCTATTCCTTCCAGTGTCTGTTTTTAAGTTATTTTACTCATTTTCTTTCATACTGATGGTTTAATGTCTGGTGACCTTCGCTAATGCACTTTGTTTTAAGTCAGAAGAACTGAGTACATTTGAATTTTCTCTATTCTTGTTTAAGATTTCCTATCTCAAAATCTATCTTTTGAGTATGAATTCTGCCTAGAAACTCTGCGTGGTGTTGACAAACAGCATTTGTGTTTGAGTAAATGTGTAAAAAGCCAGCTGTTAGACGATAGACTCTCACATGTTAGGATGAGAGGGCTTTCATTCTGGGTCACTGACATCCACTAAACTAAAAGGCTTAGTTCTCTTCAAACGCTTTATTCGAACTTTAGAGGCAAATGCTTACTGACTTTGCTTTAGGTGTTGGGGTGGTGGAAGAGGCGGATAAAAGTGTCACTTCTCACTTTCATCCTCCAGGACTCAGACCAGGAGATTCCTTCTCATCTTTACTGCTTCTTCCTCATAATTACCCTTGGGCTGTGGCCCTGTTTGGTTGTTTCATCTATCAATAAGCTTTTATCCATCTTAGTTTTCCAGAAATGTTAAATTTTGCTGTCCATTATAATGACTCCTCCTGTTCTCTTGACTCTCCTGTTTGTACATTTATTTTAGAAGGTGTATTAGTCAGCTAAGGCTGCCATAAGAAAAGACTATAGCCTGGATGCCTTAAACAACAGAAATTTGTTTTCTCACAGCTTGCAGGCTGCAAATTCAAGGCCAAGTTTCTGGCAGCGTTGGCTTCTGGTAACCTCTTTTTGGGTTGCTGACAGTCACCTTTTCACTGTGTTGTCACATGGATTTTCCTCTGTGTGCACATGATCTGGTGTCTCCTCTTCTTATTAGGATACCAGTTCTATTGAAATAGGGCCCCACTCTCATGATCTCATTTAACCTTCATTACTTCCATTAAGACCCTCTCTCCAAATATAGTTATCTCCTGGTGTGGTGGCTCACGTCTATAATCCCAGTACTTTGGGAGGCCAAGGTGAGAGGATTGCCTGAGTCCACGGGTTCGAGGCCAGACCGAGCAACTTGGCGAGATCTCATCTCTACAATAAATAAAAACATTAGCTGGGTGCAGAGGTGTGCGCCTGTAGTTTGATAGCCTGAACCCAGCAGGTCAAGGCTGAAGTGGTCATGAGCGTGCCACTGCACCCATCCTTGACGACAGAGAGAGACTCCGACTCAAAAACAAACCAAACCAAATACAGTTACCATAGGTGATGAGGCTTTAACATTTGATTTTTGGAGACACAACTCAGTCCATGACAATGAAGCATCTCAGAAGTCCACCAAATTAAACTGAATGGAAACGGAACCACGCCCTTTGTTTCAGATCACCCTACTACTTTGCTGAATTGTTTTGAGGTCTGGTGTTCTTTGGTTCAGCATTAGCATCCTTTGAAGAGCAGGGTCATAAAAAAAAGAGAAAACAAGAGAAAAACCACATGAGCAAAAAAAAAAAAAAAAAAAGAATGATTGAAATGTTTTGTGTTGGCGAGCATACCAAGCAGAGTGGCTTTCTTACTTCAACTTGGGACGATAAAAGCAGAAGAGGGAGAGGACCAGATCAAAGAAAACGCACAAGAGAGAAGCATTTTAAGTGGAAGCATGTGGCCTCCCTAGAAGACTTGAGGGCAGCAGGGAGGGCTCTAGCGGCTCGAGGATGCTCTGTGTATAATCAGGGAACGGAGAACCAGGAGCCAGGATTCAGCAGCTGGGAGAGGCAGCATGGGCAGGGCAAGCTAGATATTTTCTCAGAGCTAGAAGGGATTTGGAGGTGCTGCATTCCAGGGAGTCAGCTCATGAAGCCAAGCCAGGAATTGCTGTTCTTTGGTTTCTGAGTGTGACCCCTCTCTGGGTCTTGGCTGGGAGCCTAGGAAACACCTGTTGCAGTTACTGGGGCCTGTGACGTGGTCAGGCTGCTGTGAGCTTAGGGACCAGATAGTTATCATCAACCAAAATAACTTCTCTTGGCCGATGGAAGGCTTCATCAGCTGGCATCCTTAGTAAAACTCACTCTTTCCACAAGGGCTTCCTATGCAGGTTCATCTTCCAAAGCATGCCTCTAGTATGAAATAATGCCTTTTAAAGCAATAAACAAATGAGAGAAAACACACTGAAGGGGTAATATACTTTGGACTATAAAAGGAGATGATTATTTCACTTAATTTCTAGCAACATTCTTGTTTCTTCATTTCAGACTTTGTATTCGCTGGTCACTTCAAATTATTATTTTCTCCCTTATATTGATACATTTATTCACAATAGGAATTTGTCCTTAATTTGACCATAGTTGGGTATTTCTAGTATCCCAGAATGCTTTTCAGGGGGTAGAGTTTTGGTCCTCACAACTTAAAAATCACATATAATTTTGTATTAACAGTATAAAAAGATCAGCTGGGCGTGGTATTGCATGCTTATAGTTCCAGCAACTTGGAAGGCTGAGGTGGAAGGATTGCTGGAGCCTAGCAGGTCGACGCTGGGGTGGCCATGAGTGTGCCCCTGCGCTCCAGCCTGGGTGACTCAAAAAAAAAAAAGTATAAAAAGAAACAAATACAACTATCCACATTCTTTTAATACATTAAAATTTTGTAACTATTTCTTGAAATATTTGCATAACCTCTTAGAATTTTCAAACAGGCTTATTTTACAGACATCAGCAAATATAATGGTATTTTAGATATTTTATCTTCACAAATTTCTATGTGTACTTCTGTCTTTACAGCTCATCTGCCACTTTTCGAGGGGGGTAGAGTTAGGATATATAATTTTCTCATTTTGGAATGCATTTCCCAGCTCTCCAGTGATATTGCTAGTTCTTTAAGGGAAGAGATTATACCATGTTGATCTTGAAACTCAATAGCCAATGTTTCTTAAGTACCCACTGCATACTAGATTCTGTGTTCAGTGTTTGGATACAGTGACATACCAGTTGTCATAGTTCCTGTTAGTCATTCACAGCTCCAGCAGAAAGACAAATAGACAGAAAGATAATTTCAATAAAATACAGATTCCAAGATGGGTGTCTAAAACAGCAATTCTCAAATCTCTGGCTCTCAAAACTCCTTCACACTCTTAAAAATTATTGAGAATTTCACAGAACTTTTGTTTACATGAATTATATCTACCAATCTATTAATTAGAAATTAAAAATACTTATAGATTAATTACAATAAACTCTTTGCATGTTACTATAGGTAACGTGAATTGCTTTACATTTTTGGAAATCTCTTTATACTTGAATTAGTGTAAAACAATTGTATTCCCATATCAGTGTCTGCATTCAATCCTTTGTAATAAATTGTTCTGTTTGAAATAGATGAAGAAACTGTGGTTTCATTTAGATAGGCGATTTGAAAGGGAGAAGTGTTTTAATAGCTATTTCAGATAATGACATATATTCTTCTTTGATAATACATCAAAATTCAACAAGTAATAGTTTCCTTCTTTTCTTTTTTTATAGTTACCTTTCATGGTGTGTATGTATTTGGTTAGAACATTTATGATTTACTCTCTTAACAAATAGCAAGTATATGATATCTTATTATTAACTATAATCACCATGCTGTACATTAGGACTCCAGAACTTTCTCACCTTATGACTGAAAGTTTGTACCCTTTGACCAACACCTCTCCATTTCCTCCTCATGCCCCGCCCCAGTTCCTGGTAATCACTTTTCTACTGCCTGTCTTTGTGAATTTAACTTTTTAAGATTCCATGTCAGTGAGAGCATGTAGAGTTTTTCTTTCTGTGTCTGGATTATTTTACTTAGCGTAATGTCTTTCAGGTTCATTCACGGTGAAAATGACAGGATTTGCTTCTTTTCTAAGACTGAATAATATTCCACTGTGTGTGTATGTGTATATATATATTTCATTTTATGTATACACCACATTTCCTTTATTCATGCATCAGTTGATGAACATGTAAGTTGATTCCATTCCATAGGTTGATTCCTTGACTGTTTTGAATAATGCTGCAAGGAACATGGGTATGCAGTTATCTTTTCAACATACTGATATTATTTCTTTCGAATATGTACCCAGTAGTGAGAATGCTACATCATATGGTAGCTCTGTTCTTAATTTTTTGAGGAACCACCATTTTGCTTTCCATCATGGTTGTACCAATGTACATTCCCACCAGTGTACAAGGGTTCCCTTTTCTCTACATCTTTTATAACACTCATTATCTGACTTTTTGATCATAGCCAGCCTAACAGATGTGAGGTGATATCTTCCTGGGGTTTTGACTTGGATTTCCCTGATGATTAGTGATAGTAAGCACCTTTTCATATATTTGTTAGCAACTGGTATCTTTTTTGGAAAAGTGTCTATGCAGGTTCTTTGCCCTTTTCTAAAGTTAGATTATTGGTTTTTTTTTTCTGTTTATTTATACAGCAAATAGTAGTTTCTAAAGGTTAGTTTCAATATAGAATCTGAAACTGTATCAGTGAACTTTCTGTTTCGTTTTGCATTGACCTCCATTGGTCTACTTTGCATTTTGAATTGATCTTTTTCTCATGTATGATTTTGTGACACAATGCATTGGTCTTTTGGCAAATACAGTTTCACTGAGTTATGCAGAATTTTCAAATGCTGACACATTTTATTATACAATATTTTACGAAAAACACATTTGTTAACATTATCATAGATCTGATCTAATTAGAATTGCCTTTAAGGATGAGAAAGATGTCAAATTCATTGTGACGGATACATGTTTATCAGAATTCTAATTTTACCTTGCAAGTTCAAATGTTATCATTGACAACAAATACTACCAATGGTTTTCCTTGAAGTAATGGGCTTGCTTCATTCATTTTTGAGAAAAATGTCTGCCAACTACCCAAGTCTTAAAACCCATGATGTGTCTGTCGATCATTCTTTCAAGAAAAAATGGTGTTCCACGAAAAAAAAAAATGACATCTAGTTCAGCTTGCAACTCGAGCATCACGCAGCTCAGGACAACCAGCAAACTTCAGGACACAGCAGGGGAGCCTTACGTTACATCCCATTTAGTCACTCAGAATGTTAAGAGATGTGTGCTTCAGGGTTAAGACTTAGTAAAATTAATAATCTTCACTGTGGGTGTGTAACTGTGATGCTCACAGCAACTATTGGTTCAATCTGGGGCCATGGCTTTGATTCATGCTGGACACCAGCAGTTTTATCCACTGTGGCTTTGGGTCATCAGAACGAATGTCTACACAGTGAAAAAGGCAACTGATGTGTTAGCATTAGTATGGAAATTTGTTCTGTGGACTCCATCGCATCACCTTGGAGATTTTGAGAACCGCTGCTCTAGGAGAACAAAGGAGAGGCTTGGCCTGGCCTGGCTGAGGGATGAGGGGGTGAGGGGGGGCGGAGAGACTGGCCTGTGAGCTGATCACTCTCCAGCACAGTCTGAGGCTGCAGAGCGGTTCTTCAGTGAAGGAAGACGGGGTGGTGTGTCGAAAGGGTGTTACTTTTATATCACTATGTAATAAATCATCACAAGCAAAACGGCTTAAAACAACCCTGATCTATTAGTCTCACAGCTGTGTCAACCAGAAGTTCAGGCATGGCATAGCCCGGCTCTCTGCTTAGGGTCTCACGAGGCTGAAATCAGTGTGTCAGTGTGGCTGTGTTCTCCTCTGAAGATGGAATCCTCTTCCAAGCCCGTGTGGTTGTTGGCAGAATATGAGATAATGCGGTTGGAGGACTAAGTTCCTTCTTGCTGGTTGTTGACCAGGAACTGTCTCAGCTGCTAGAGGCTGCCTGTGATTTCCCACCATGAGGCTGTCTCTAAAATAGAGCAGTTTGTTTCTTGAAGGCTAGCGGATGAATTCAGCTGGGTGCGGTGGCTCACGCCTATAATTCCAGCACTTTGGGTGGCAGAGGAGAGAGGATTATCTGAACCCAGGGGTTTGCGACCAATTTGGGCAACTTGGTGAGACCTTGTCTCTACGGTAAATCAAGAAAATTCAGCTGGGTGGCGCATGCCTGTGGTTCCAGCTACTTGGAAGGCTGAGGTGGAAGGATTGCCTGAGCCCAGCAGATCGAGGCTGTGGTGGCCGTGATTGTGTCACTCCAGCCTTGGTGACAGAGTGAGACTGCGAATCAAAAAAAAAAAAAAAAAAAAGAATTATTTTCCTTACAATTTCCCCCTTTAGAAAGGGCTCGATTCCTTTCCAGGGCTCACCTGATTAGGTCAGGCCCACCCAGGATAAGCACCCAACCTCTTTTTTGAGTAACTGAAAGTCAGCTTATTTGGGTCCTTTGCCCTTCTTATGTATGAAACCTAATCATGGAGTGAAATTCATCATATTTACAATCCCACCCCTGTTGAAGGAGATGGCACTATACAGGATGGGGCTAAGAATCTTACAGGAGCCTCTCAGAATTCTATCATGGAGGGACATGAAGACAGTTCAGGCAGAGACACAAAACAGGAGAAAATCACAGCCCTGTGGAGGGCATGATTTCGGTAGGAAATAAGAGTGGAGTGGGGGAGGGAATGGATTAGAAGTGGGAGGAGGGAAACCCCCCTCTTCAAACTTGACCTGCTGGCCTTCTCTGGGCTGGCACACCAGACAGCCCCCTGAAATTCTGCATCTTCCCTGTTGGTGCTGGTCTGTGATCTCATAAGGCTGGAGCTGAGGACAGGGGAGCTATCTTGCAAATTTTCTGAGGAAACTTTCTGGAACTGTTTCACAAAAGAGTCTCAGCTGTCACAGATTACCTAATTTGGAAAAGAGAAAGGTCTTCCTGACCTCAGACAACAAACTGGGCTCCAACACATGCCTCAGTCCGTGGGAGGGATTCTTTCAGATGTCATCGGCAGGGGTTCAATCTCCACTCCGAGAGTGTGAAGATCTGTGCCCGCCACTATCCAGCCGCCCACACTGCAAACAAAGGCCTACTCCTCAAAACCTGGCCTTAAGAATCTGCTCATCTTCTCAGGAGTCTGGGAAACCTCTCCAGAACCTCTCTGGTAAAACTAGAATTTCTGATGGTGGATTTTGAGGCCTTTGATCAGAGGTTCCCTTTGTTCTCAGCTCAGCTTTCTGATTTTCCAGGCACTGTGTTGTTGATTCCAAAGTACCAAGTAGGACTGTTGTGTTAAAAAAAAAAAAGTTTAAAAAACCATCTCATCTTCTCTGTGAAATCATAGCCCTCTTCTCCTTCTCACACTTGTGTTTGATGTTTTAGATGGCTTTTCCAGAATGAGTCAACTTAGCACAAGTTATTTGTAGACATTAGCAAGGAATGCAGAGAACAAAAAGAAACGACTGACCAACTGAAAGACAAGCAAAACAGTGCAGTAAAAAATATCTTTTTTAGGGGAGGGGGCTATCTTCTGTCCTTTTATCATAAATACAAATGGAGCCATGCCCTCCTTTCTAAGTTGAATTCTTTTTTTTTTGAGTTGGAGTCTCACTCTGTCGCCCAGACTGGAGTGCAGTGGCCGCTCCCGGCCACTGCAGCCTCGACCTGCTGGGCTCCGGCGATCCTTCCACTTCAGCCTTCCGAGTAGCCGGAATTACAGGTGCGCACTACCATGCCCGGCTGATTTTTTATATATTGTAGAGATGAGGTCTTGTCAAGTTGCCCAGGCGGGTCTCGAACCCGCGGGCTCAGGCAATCCACTCACCTCAGCCTCCCAAGGCGTGGGATTCTAGGCTGAGCCACCGAGCCCGGCCTAAATTGAATTCTTATTTTCTCCAGCTCTGCAGCATCTTTCTTCCTTCCTCTTTCCTTCCCTCCTCCCTCCTTTCTCTCCTTTCAACGTGTACAAATGATGATCGGCACTGGAGCTCTGGAGATGAGTATATTGAGTCTCTCCCATCAAGAGGGATAATCTCGGCCGGGCACGGTGGCTCAAGTTTGTAATCCCAGGACTTTGGAAGGCCGAGGCAAGAGGATGGTCTGAGCCCGTGGGTTTGAGGCCAGTCTGGGCATCATGATGAGACCTTGTCTCTACTATAAATAAAAAATGTTAGCCAGGTATGGTGGTGCACCCTTGCGGTTCCACCTACTTAGAAGGCTGAGGTGGGAACATCACCTGAGCCCAGCAGGTTGATGCTGGGGTGGCCATGAACGTGCCACTGCACTCCAGCCTGGGTGACGAAGTGAGACTCCAACTCAAAAAAAAAAAAGAAGGATAATCTCTAGTGGAGAAAACATACAAAGAAATGAGAAATGTCAATTGCTACTGCCTCATCTTAATTTATAAGCAAAACCTGGAAAACCTACAAAAATAAGTGTTTCATGGTTTATCTAGAAGTAATATGGAAAATACTGCTGTTGTTTTTGGTGAAGAAAATCAATTTGGTATAGTTTATCTCAATCCAAATAAAATGTGAATTTTTTTTTTTAAAGCCATGTCACAATTCAGTTGATGCAGTGTTGCAAATGGCCACCTCTTCCTCACTGTGTTGTGGTTAACAAAGTTTCCATGGAGATTTCAGCATTTCAGATGGACCTGGAAGAATGGGTGTTTTTTTGGGTGGGTTTGAGGAAGAGTTTTCCAGGAGAGAAAACCATGTGCATAGAGCATGGAAGTTTGTAACAATGGCAGGTAAATATCTAGTTAACTTTAATGGGTTGTATCTAGTGACCTAGGCAGTCATATATACACCACTAGAAATGATTTAAGGTGATGTCTAAAATATGTGCACTGTGATCAGATAAACCAAAATGAAAAAATAAGTGGATGAGAAAATCAGGACAGAGAAAATCAGGGGCAGAAAACTAAGATGACGGCAAGACTGAATTTAGTAACCAAAACACATGCTGTACAATTTCGTCCTTGCCAGAACAAGGCCATAAATTTGGATCTCAGCCTTTTGGTGGCAACCCAGGAAGAGAGAGATGCAATCAGTCACAACATCCAGTGTCCACACGGTCAAATGAGCCAGTTATTCAGGGGCTGCACGACTATTCCTGGTGTGCAGAGCAAAGACAAATTTCTCCCATGAGTCTGTACAAAGAGGACATTCCGTCACTCTGTGAATGATGCCACATCCCTTCTTTATAGCAATGCGGGGCTGAGGGTCATAAAATGATGTCTTATTATACCTTCAACGTAGGCTGATGATATAACTCCAGGGTACCAGTGAGTAAAAGTATGCCTGCGTTGCTCAAGGTTAAGCATCATGTCAACCCTTTTCCCTTTTCTTTTTCTTTAAACCAAGGTAGGGTTTGAGTTTCACATCCTTTAACATTTTTTCCAAGCAAAAATTCTTGCCGCGATGTCACGTGGTAAATGCTTGATTGTTCTTGGATCTGGGCAGTAGGTGGTTTTATAATATTTTCATCGGGCTCTTTAATTTTTTAAAATGTTTAATTATTATGAATACATAATAATTGTATATAATTATGGGGCACATATAATATTTTTATACAAGCATACAATGTGTAATGATCAAATTAGGGTAATTAGGATATCTATCACCTCAAGCTTTTATCATTTCTTTGTGCTAGGAACATTCCAATTTTACTCTCTTAGTTATTTTGAAATATACAATAAGTTATTGTTAACTATAGTTGCCTTATTGTGCTACCAAGCACCATATCTTATTCCTTCTACTTATTTTTGTACCTATTAACCAGCCCCTCTGTATTCCCCTTCTCACCCTCTGGTAACCGTCATTCTACTCTCTATCACCATGAGTTCAATTGTTTTTTAAGCTTTCACATATGAGTGTGAATATGTAATATTTGTCTTTCTGTGCCTGGTTTATTTCAATTAACATAATGTCATATAGTTTCATCCATGTAGCTGCAAATAACAGAATTACATTATTTTATGGTTAAATTGTATTCCACACATATTTTCTTTATCTGTTCATCCATTGATGGACATTTAGGTTGATTCCTCATCTTGGCTATTGTGAGTAATGTTGCAATAAACATGGGGGTGCAGGTATCTCTTCAACATACTGATTTCTTTTCTTTTGAGTATATACACAGCAGTGGGATTCGCTAGATTGTGTGGTCATTCACTTTAGTTTTTTGAGGAACCTCCCTGCCAAATCTCTGTAGTAGCGGTACTAATTTATAGTCTCACTGGCAGTATACTAGGGTTCCCCTTTCTCTGTATCTTCCCCAGAATCCATGATTGACTGTCTTTGATAAAAGCCATTTAATTTGATTTTAACTTAATTAATTTATTTGAGTAGGAGTCTCACTCTGTCACCCAGGCTGGAGTGCAATGAAATGCTTACAGCCACTGTAGTCTAGACTTGCTGGGCTCAGGCGATCCTTTTGCCTCAGCCTTCCAAGTAACTGGAACTACAGGCATGGGATACCACACCCTGCTAATTTTTTGATGTATTGTAGAGATGCGGTCTCGTCAAATTGCCCAGGCTGGTCTCGAACCCGTGGACTCAGGCAGTCCTTTCACCTCGGCCTCCCAAAATACGGGATTATAGGCATGAGCCACTGCACCAGGCTGAACAAAAGTCGTTTTAACTGGAGTGAGATGATACCTCAGTGTGGTTTTAATTTGGATTTTGATTTGATTAGTGAGGTTGAACATTGTTTTTCTTATATCATTGAGCACTTTAATGCTTTTAATTGTCTCATCAAGTTACCCATCAGTTGTTTTACAGTTACTTGCCCTATTTGCTCCATTAAATGATGAAATTCTGGCAAGGGAGTAAGGGATCCACAACAGTGTGCTGCTTTGAGACTCAACCTATAATGCCTGTCTAACTGATGTGGCCGATTGACTGCTTTTGGTGATATTGTCTGGGTTCTTTTTTTTCTCAGACTGGAAACTGGAAAATATAGTTTATTTAGAAAGCAATTGAGAAAAAGAGGAGATTCACCTCCCCAAGGTAGGGGAGTGAGGCAAAACTAGGAAAATATGGTGACCATAGCTCAAAGAGCACATGACCTGGCCGGTGCATAACAAAACAATGGCCTGGATTTAGTTCTTTTTTCTTCTTTTAACAAAGTAATTTCTAATTTCTTTAATCTTTCCTGACACTACTTTCTTTGGAAAGATTGCCTAATATATTAATTTTTTTTATTAGAAACACCTTCAACTTTTGTTTTTACATCCCCCCAAATTCAATACCATTTAAGATGTATCTAAAAATAAAGGTAAAACTATTCCAGATTCTTAGAAAAGAAAATAATAATAATCTTGGTTATTTTCAAATGTGGCATATTTATTCAAGTGCAAAACTAAAAGGCTTTAACTGTATGATGAAAGAACCTATTAATTTCAGTATTTAAATGTAATTCTGCAGCATGAACAGCTCATATTAAATTTATGTTATAGTTTCTTTCCACCTGTACAAATCTATTTTTTGGCAAAAGTCTAGAATTATTTTCTGAAATGAATATTACTAAGCTAAATAATACTTCTATATAAATATGTCAACTCCAAGTTAATCTATGTGCAGGACTAGTCACGGGGCAGCCAAAGAGAGGATTTAGGTAATGCAATCATCAAAACAAAATAAAACAACAGGAGCTCTGTCATAAGGTTTCACTGGTAGCAGTTTTAAGCTATACTCTTAGCTGTACAAAAGGCTAAAGGATGGACTATTTATAAAATATTACAAAATGATACACAGCAAACCTATTTCTCCATGGGCTTAACTGAGGAGAAACACTGCTCTTTTGTGATGGCCTCAGCGTTCCAGCCAAGAATTTTCCAAAAGAAATAGGTGAACAATTCTTTGTTATTCCTATTCCTAAGACTTATCCCAACCTACTAGATGAACTAGTAGAACATTTTAAAAAACTACCTTTCCAGAAAGAAACAATAAAAGACAAGAATGGAAGTTATCAGTGGTGCAACAAAAATAATCAGGAAGACTGTGGATTGAAGAGTGAAAATAAATGAAGCCCAACCAAATGAAAAGGCAGCATCTATTTCTTTTGAGTTGACTAGAGCAAGGGAGTCAGCCAGCATCACTGTGTCTGGCAGTGTCTTCAAGGCAGGCTGAAGAGGGAAGAGCATCTTAGTGGGTAAAAGGGAAAGCTTCAGGCATGTCTTGATTGGCGGCTGGGCACCGCTACTGAGAAGGGGGCATCCTCTGTGATTTGCTGGGGTATATATTTGGCTTCCTCTGGTTGGCCGTACGTTGGAAGTAAGGGCGATAATTAGGGAAGATCTCAGTTAGTATTCAAGTCCTGGCCATTCTGGGCCAATTGTGACAGAAGTTATTGTTTGGCTCCCTGGGTGGTCACTAGGGACAGCAATCTATCTTCTGCTAGTCTGACTTAGAGCAGCCTGGCTACCTGGGCTGGTTTTTGTAGAGAAGGGGGTTGTTTCCTGGGCACATTGCTGCAGGTTGTGGGCCAGAGTTCTGTTGTTAAATATGGTCTGGGCATTGTCCATTTGTATATTTAGTCTCTCAGAGGTCAGAAAAATCTTAAGTTTGCTACAGTCTCTCTGAACTTCAGGGTATGGCCTTTTAGATCTGCAGAGATGATTAGATCCTAGAAAACAAACAAAAACAAGCAAAAAACCCATCTCGCACAATAAAATTAATACAAAACTGGCTTTTATTCATTCATCACCATGGAAATTGTCTCTTCCCAGTTGACAGAATAGTCTGGGGACCCAACTAAAATGATGGTGGAGGTAGTGGAGGTGGGATGGGTGTCAGATCCTTTTAGTTTGTTCTGTCTCCTCCTCTGCTTGTAGAATATCACAGCAACTGGGTGGTTTGTACTGTTTTTAAAAGGCTCCTCAGATGGTTCCTGAATATGCTCTTGGCTTTGGCCTCCTCCACCTCCACACTCATGCCTGGCCTGGGCAAGGGAGAAGCTCTCTCTGTATGGTGGTCATACTCATCCACTCATCCTCATCTGATGATGGCCAATCGTGGATCAAATTATCTTAGAAAAATGCTGTCCCTCTTATTTTTCCAACAATCAACAGGATAACATTTTTCCCAGAAATGGGATCTTGCTATCTTGCCCAGGTTGGATTTGAACTATTGGGCTCAAACAATTCTCCTACCTCAGCCTTCAGAGTAGCTAGGACGACAGGCACTGAAGACATATGCCATCATACCTGGCTCATTTAGAGAATTTTAAAGTACCTCAGTGTCCGTATTCCTAGGGTAAAAGGAAGGGAAGGTGAAAGTGATTCAATTTTTTTACAGTAGTGATACAAAGAAGAAAAAGAGGATAAAGTTCGGATTCTTAGGATTTTGCAGCAAAGCAATAGACTTGAGAGGCAGGTGTCATTGAAGGAGAAAGGCTCATGGAAGTCCCTTTACATCTGGTACATTCATGATCAAGCCAGGAAGACCTGCTCACAACATTCTCTCAACACCTCACACCCCAACCCAGCATCTTCAGAAGGAGAGTAAGGTCAGGAAGACAGAGATGGATCTTTTCAACCTAGAGGACTAAAGACAGCAAATTAGACTGCATACATCACTGTCTTTTCAATTCTTTCAATAATTCTACAGTAAGAATGGATTTGACTTTTTCAGTAAGAATCAACACACACACACACACACACACACACACACACTCCTACAACACAAACATCAAATAATTCTGACTTTATGTGTAGTACACACTGGTACACGCTGATATTTTCTATTTTATTATATTCTTTCTCTTTCTTTCTAAACCCAATAAATTAGGGGTCATGTCCAACTAATGGGCCGTGCCCCTCAGTTTGAAAATACAGACTTATATTTTGGCTTGCTGTAAGCTATAATCCACATTTGACATTCAGACAATTTTGTTTCCCACTAACTACCATGCAGGAACTGAGAGGCAATATCTAAATAAGTACAGGGTAAAATAAAGAACAAGGGAGGAAAGATTGATGTTTATAACACAACCAAGTTTTAGTGTGAATCACATTTCATGGCCCCATCTCTCAAGCTTCCTGTTTCCAGTAACTCAATGCTCTTCTTTTTTTCCCCTAGCTTCATTCCTTCTTTTCTTCTTTCCTTCCTTCCTTCCTTCTTTCCTTCCCAGTCCTTCCTTCCTTCCTTCTCTGTCCTTCCTCTCCTCCTTCCCTCTTTCCCTCCCTTCCACTTTCTGTCCCTCCTTCCTTCTTTCCTTCCTTCCATCTATCCATTCTTTCTTCTATCATATGTACCAGGCATTGTTCTGGGCCTTGAGGATACAGTTGTGAACAAGACAAAGAGCAACTCTCATGGAGTTTATATTCTATCAAATCAATATTTGCATCAACCATGCTGACTTTAGGGGAAAAAAAGCTTCATGTATGTGTTATTCACTTTTCAAACACTCTTATTCAAAATCATGATTTTAATTTTTTCCCCCCAGAATTTTAAAGGAAATGGTATGGGTAGAAAAGATGCTGTTACAAAGTGAGAAGCCACCATTGGCCTGGTCAGTGAATTCAGTGTGACTTTCTTGAGGAGGAGGAAGAGCACCATATATGTTTACTGAGCACAAGCTATGTGTACTATTATATGAGTTTTTGCAAGATCCTAAGAAATAGACATTAACATTCATGCCATAACTCGCTCAGGTCACATAGCTGTTAAATGGTTGTTAAAAACAAGAGATGATTCATTTTTTCATAAAATGGAAAGAAGTTTGCTAACATGATCAAGAGTACATACTAGGAAGCAGATATGACCAGAGGCCCATTGGGGAAATGGAACTTACTCAGAAATGAGAAAACTCAAACCCTCCGATAAAATAGTAACAAGTACTTATTTTAAACTTATTTGTCCTAAAAACCCTTAGATGACATCTGGGAGAGACTGTGACCCTGCAGTCCTTGGCTAATAAGGAACTGGGAGAAGGATCCATGCACTTGGAATAAGTTATTTGCTGTAGCTTCTCTGGGTGTGCTTGTATACCAGACACCTGATCTTGCAAGACTATCATTAAAGTCTTCTGCTGCACTCCACATCTCTGTGCACATCCTTTGATTTTTGAATGGGTGAGTTCATTTCTCACAATGTGGGGGCTCGTCCGGGATGCTCTGCATCTGTGGGAGGGGGGCCCCAGCAGAGGGTGAGATTTGTCCCCTTGATTTCGGATGGTCTACTCTTGGGCATCTTGGCTGGTTGCAGGACTGCAGATAAACCTGAGAATACTGTTCTGGAGGCAGAAAAAGTGACATAGGAGAAAAAAAAGGAAAGCAGGCACTGTGGCAACCAGGCAATCTTGTGCATGAGCCAAGGTAGGAAAAATTGGACTATAAGTATTGCCTCCAGGCTTGGTGGCCCAGCCTGTAATCCCAGTGCTTTGGGAGGCTGAGGTGAGTGAATTACCTGAGCCTGTGGGTTCAAGACCCACCTGGGCAACTTGGCAAGACCTCATCTCTACAATAAATGAAAAATTAGCTGGATGTGGTAGCGCATGCCTGTAGTTCTGGCTACTTGAAAGGCTGAGGCAGAAGGGTCACCAAAGCCCAGCAGGTCGAGGCTGCAGTGGCCAGGAGTGACCACTGCACTCCAGTCTGGGTGACAGAGTGAGACTCCAACTCAAAATAATAATAATAATAAAGTACTGCCTTGGTGGTTGGGGAGTTCTTGAATGTGTGTGTGACTGAGACATATTGCAGATACAAAGTGAGTGTGAAGCCCTGATCTATGTTTCTGTCCTCCCGTGAGGTATACAACCAGACATGAACGAAGCAAATCTTGGGGTGTGCAAGAAATCTCCAGTAGTGGGGGTTGAGGACATAGGTAAACTCAGGCATGGGCATCAACCAGGGAATATGAGAAACTCCTAGTAAGTGGGACTGCATATTCAAGTTAGCTGAGAGTGAGAATTAAAAATTCTAGGCCTAGGGAGCCCAAGAAAGGGGGAGATAAAAATTCTTCCTCTAACATTGCCCTGGATAGTTCATTGGGGGAATGTTGAGGTCTTGGGGGAATAGCCCTTGTACCAAGAACAAAGGGAATGATCAGGAGGGTTGCAATGTCCATATGGAAATGGGAGCACCCTTCAGGGCTGGGCGTTCAGCCAACCAAGCAAAAGTACCCAAATGTACATCTTGGGTGAGACAATAATAATCAAGAGGATAGAACTAAATTTTAGTGCAAGATTTGAGGGAGTTGATTATTAGGGGAATCAAAGAATCAGCCCCATGGTCTCAGAATGTCTCTAAGGCTTTTAAGACCCAACAAGAGAAGGAAGAAACTCCAACTGCCTTCCTACAAAGACTTAAAAACCAAATGAGAAAATATTCTGGGCTAGACCCAGAGGACCTGGTGAGATGGGGTCTTCTAAAGGTTAATTTTGTTACCAGAGCCGGGCTCGGTGGCTCAGCCTGTAATCCCGTGCCTTGGGAGGCTGAGGTGAGTGGATTGCCTGAGTCCACGGGTTCGAGACCCGCCTGGGCAACTTGGCGAGACCTCATCTCTACAATAAAAAAAAATCAGCCAGGCATGGTAACGCGTGCCTGTAATTCTGGCTACTTGGAAGGCTGAGGCGGAAGGATCGCCGGAGCCCAGCAGGTCGAGGTTGCGGTGGCCGGGCGCGGCCACTGCACTCCAGTCTGGGTGACAGAGTGAGACTCCAACTCAAAAAAAAAAAAATTTGTTACCAGAAACTGGCCTGATATTGCAAAAAGATGCAGAAACTTGAGATGTGGAATGAGAAACCAATTGAAAAATTACTAAGAGAGACACAAAAAGTGTTTTTAAAATGGGATGAAATAAAGAAAAAAACAAAAAGCAAGGAAAAGATGTAAAGGAAGCTATGAGTATGAAGGTGTATTTTTGGTAAAGAAAGTTATGAAGGAAAGAGAATAATTTTGTAATGAAAGGATTTTGCATGATTAAATTTTGTCCTAAAGTCAAATGACTGGTTATTTAGGAGATAGGGAAATAAAGGACAAAACAGAAAGTCCAAGCATGTCAAAAAATGGTATGTGTATGTAAAAAATGGTATATTGAAGGTTTGTGGAAAAAAGTCACTTACAAAGACCCGTAATCCTGTGTTATAACATTATGCTTAAAAAAATTTTTAATACTTAAAATCTTCAAGTTCTTAATTCAGTCTCTCTAGGGTGGGGTAAAAAAACAAGTTTCAGAAGTCACATCTACCCGTCACCCTCTTCCTGAACTATCTGCAGACCAGCCTGGAGACTTGGTACTAATTAAGTCCTGGAAGAAAGATTGACTACAGTCCAACTGGGAAGGCCCCTATCAAGTACTCCTGACCACCAAGACTGCCAAATGGACAGCAGAAAAGGGTTGGATTCATTATACCTGTGATAAGGACCAACAAAGGATTTAATGGGGAGGGGAAGAAGAACAGTAGGAGGTGCACAAAGTGCCCAGAAAACCTTTAACACTGACCTTAGGAAAAATATCCAGAAATGACAACTAAATACTGGCAAATTGTATGGGGACTAAGATGACTAGAATGAATAGCCAGTGCCAAAAGAAATCCATACTACTTCGTCAAACTAACAATTAATGTAACTAAGTTGACTACACCCTTAACTGTAAAGTTTTTTTTTTTTTTATTGTGAAGTTGTGGGGTACAGTTAAGGGTTAGGTATACAATTGCGTTTCATTCAGGCACCCTGTTGATATGGGATGTTTCCCCGTTCCCAGACAGATATTTGCTACTGTTAATCCCATCTCCCTCCCCCCACCATAGTTTCCCAGTATGGTCAGTCATTTTCGTATAGTATTGCATTGGATGTTTAAGGTCCATTATATGAGTGAGAACACGTGATACTCGAATCTTTGTTAACTGTAAAGTTTAATGCTTGTCAAGTTTTACCTAGTGGAGATCTAAGAAAATCAGAGGCAGCTCTCACAGGTAGATAAATATCTCTGTCCTGAACAAATCTTAGGTGATCAGGGACCTCCCTGTCCTAGCTGGAGGGATGTGTGGTGAACCACACAGCATCAGAGGTGAACTGCTACTACTCCATTTGGAGATCCTAGGGGATGGGATCATTTACAACCCAAACGTAAAGGGTCACAAGGCCTAGAAATGGAAACAGGTTATGGAGACACCAATGCCTGGGTAGAATGGGTTACATATTCAGCGCTTGCTTTAAATAAGAGTGATGGCTATGTATGAGCTGCAGGATGGCCACAGGCGCAGGTAGTCCTTGGCTGGGACACAGACCCCACTGGGATGAATTTGCATGATGCTCTGTACCGAGACAAGGATGCCTGGGGAAATGAGGCTTGTAAGAGCCTGTCCCTGCTTTCCCCTGCATTATGAAGGTCAGATCCAGGGCCGTCCTCTCTTTCTCCATAGGGATGATGAACCACTCCTCTTGCCTCTCCCGGTGGGGAGAAGAGTTCAGAAAACCCGTGGGTGATCCCATAACTTGTACCCATATCCTAAATGTCTCTGGTGAATAGAGCAGCGACTTCTCGAGTTGACACGTCCCTTGAGTGGATACATGGTGAGACTGTGGAGAGAGGAGCCTGTGTAACTCGTTGCCGTCCAACTGGACAGGGACCTGTGCTTTGGTCCAATTGGTCATTCCGTTCACCTTGCCATTTTGCTCCAGTTCAGAAGCTAGGCATCAGCCTAGAAATAAGAGATCCCTTCAGGGGTCATTTGACTCTCTGTGTATATTAACTCAATAGGTATCCCTTGAGGAGTCTCTAATGAATTTAAAGCCAGAAACCAAATAGCTGCAGGATTTAAATCAGCACTTTTTTGGGGGTCTACCATCAACAAAAATTGGATGAATTAATTTACTATAATCAACAAAGGCTTATAAACTATACTAGGGATGCCCTTCAAAGAGTAGCTAGCCAATTGGATGCTACCAGCAGAATGGCCTGGGATTACAGAATAGCATTAGACATGATGTTTGAAAAAAAAAAAAAAGGAATCTGTGTTATGTTGGGATGAAGATGTTGTACTTTTACTCCAAATAATACTGCCCCCAATGGTACTATTACTGAAGCTTTATAGGAACTTACCACTTTAGCTATTGAATTGACTGAAAACTCTGGCATCAATGATCTTTTACACACTGATTAGAAGAATAGCTTAAAAATGGAAAGGTATGGTTGCCTCTGTTTTAACATCTCTTGTTATAGTTGCAGAAATTTTAACTACCGTTGGATGCTGTGCTATATCTTGCATGAGGGGCCTAGCCCAAAGGCTCATTGAAACAGCAATAAACATGCAAATGACCATGTCTTATATGCAAAATAACCTCCTACTCTTGGATTAAAAAATAGATCGTGAAAAGGAAAGTCAATACTTACTTGACACGTTTAAACAATAACAGGGTCAAACAAAATAATAAAAATAAAATGAAAATACTGTAATCCCAGCACTTGGGGAGGCGAAGGTGAGAGGGTTGCTTAAGCCCAGGGGTTTGAGACCAGCTTAGGCAACTTGGCGAGATCACGTCTCTACAGTAAATAAAAACATTAGCTGGGCATGGTGGTGCATGTCTGTAATTCCAGCTACCCGGAAGGTTGAGGCAGAAGGACTGCCTGAGTACAACTGGTTGAGGCTGAGGTGGCTGTGAGCAGGCCACTGCACTCCAGCCTGGGTGATAGAGTGAGACTCCAATTCAAAGAAAAGAAAAGAAATCACATAAAAAAGAGGAGGGAATTGTGAAAGACAACAGATGATTCATTTTCATAAAATGGAAAGAAGACTGCTAACATGACCAAGAGCGTGTACTAGGAAGCAGACGTGACCAAAGGTCCATTAGAACAAAGTGGGGTGTGGTCACAGTCACATTGGGTAAATGGAACTTACTCAGAAATGAGGCTGATGAGGAACTGAGGGAGGGACTTGTGCTCTAGGAATCAATTGCTTGCTGTAACTGCTCCAGACACCCAATCTTGCAAGACCGTCATTAAAGTCTCGCTTCTGCTGCCCTCCTTGTCTCTGTGTCCATCCTTTGATTTTGGGTGGGTGAGTTCGTTTCTCACAACGGTCAAGTTAGGATTGAACACAGGTCTGTTTCCGATTCACAGCCATCCATGCTCTTACCACTGTCATTCTACATAGAGAACTGGACGGTTGGATGAGGTTGGTGATGCTCGAAGGATTTAAACCCCCAGAGCAAGTAGACTGTCTGTCTGTATCATCTATCTATCTATCTTCTAGCTATGTATATAGATATAAATACAGATATTTATGTATCTTTCAGTCTATCTATCTGACCCAAGTAGTAGAATTTATAGTATAGACCGTTCATCAAAACATTCTAGCACTTACCAAGTCATTTGATGATTTTTAGAAATTATGGGTATGATCTGTTTGAAAATGACCATCACTAGATAGATGATATCTTTATCTGAACCGTGATCTGATATCAACTCTGTAAAATATTTCCTCATAGTATGATTTGTGGTCTTAGTAAGCAGAAGTTTCTCCTATCATCTAGAATCCTGGGGAAAAAAAGAAGAGCATTGAATTACTGGGAAGAGGAAACAGTCTCATCAATGAGACTGTTTCCAGTTTTGAATCTTCCCTCAATTTCTGCTGAGACAACATCAATCCCATTGAAAAATTTCTAGCCTTCAAAATAGTGTCTGAGAGTCTTCTATTCTCTGCGTCTCTTTTGTCAACTATGGACAAATTTATTTAAAGAAATAATATATTTAAAATTTGATACTTTGAAAAAATTAAAAGTATTTATGTATTTACGGTTATTATTCAAACAATGGAGCATTTCATGTAATTTACTGTCTATCATCTAATAATTTTACTCTTGGAATGGATATTTTATATGATTCATTATCTATTTAAAAAATATAATCTCTAATTTTTCATAATAGATTCCTTTTTTAATTGCATATGTTTCTGATCTATTTTATTGATTATTGAATCAACATCTTTAATAATTGAACCTTTTTTAAAGCTAGGAAAAAACATTCAATCCTCTAATTGAGCCACATTTATTTAAACTATATCTCTAAAAATATAATTTTCCAAATGTTTATTTAATGTTCCACTTCTTTTCCTAGGATTCATTCATTCATTCACTTATCATAGAATGCATTGAACTTCTGTTATGTGTGAGGTGCTTGTCCTAGGATTTGGGGATAAATAGTGAATCGGACATACAAGGGATGGCCCTCATAGAATTTATATTCTGTTAAATCAATATGTGCGTTCACCCTGATGACTTTAGTTTAAAAAGTCTATCTCTTTTTAGTAGATCTTGTTGCAATTTCTATTAAAATGAATATGCTACGCTCAGTACAATTTCCAGACTCTTTTTGTAGTGCTAACACTAGAGAGTGATCAACAGATTAAAGTAATCGTCCTGCGTTAGTTATTTCGAACCTTAGCTTTCATATGATTTAGTTGTGATGTTTAATTGACTTTTTAAACAAAAGATTTAAAAGGATTTACTTGAATGACATCTTTCATTGCATCATCCAGAGAATGAGTACAAAGTTAGAAAAACCAGAAATTTTTTTAAAACCTAGGATAAAACTCTAGACTTTTTCATCTTGACACTGCCCACAAAATTCAATAAAGTTCCAATAATTTTTCATTATTGGATATAAAGTTCCAAACATTTTTCATTAGAGCCATTTCCTGAGTGCTGATCATACTTTCGATAAATAGCATCATATGTATTTTATGCCTTGTGAGATCTATAAAAACAAACTATTCTCAGATATCAAATTTCACATTTTAATCAAATATTAAAACTTTTCTGATATAAAAGTTAAAACACAGTTGATAATACTAAAGTTTTCTGAAAAGTTGTGTTCTCATTTCAGTACATATGTATGTATATATTCAGACATGCATATACTAGAACTTCAAAAATAGATAATATGGATATATCATTGTAAGTTCAATTTATGACAGATGCATGTGTGTATATATGTGCATATATATGTGTATATATGTATCTTTAAAAAAGTTTCAATAAATCTGAAAACACCAAATTGTTTTAAAAACGTATTATATAATCATAGAATGTACTTAAAAATTGTCTTTATTCGATCCATGACCTTTAACAAGACATGATTGTTATTTGATGCTATATATAAATATGAAGAAAATTCAATTTTGAGCGATATCATTTGGAGCTCTAATATTTGTAAATACTAATAACAATCTACTTACACTTTTGTTGACATGATTACTCTTTTCTCACTTTAGAACTCTTGCACTAGGGAAGCTTTTGGGTTGCTCTAGGTTGAGATTCATTGTACATCTCTTTTTTTTGGTTCTGCTGCACATTTGGAAGAGCATGTTTATGATATTTACAAGAAAATGAATTTTAAAAATATTTATTTATGCAAATGTATAGCAAAAACATTGTACATTTATGACCTACACAAGAATTACAAAGCATTGATAATAACTTAGGGAAAAAATAAACCACTTGGGAGAAGAAGCAACAGTGAAATTGACAGGCAATTTCCCTGGAGCACAGGGAGTCTGGTAAGAACATGCGGGAAGCCACATAGGCTGGGTGACATCAGCTGGTCTGGCACACATGTTGGGGATGTTTCTTAGATGTTGCTGTGTACTATAGGAGGTTCCTTTACAAATGGTGGTTTCAACAGCCTTCGGATATTAGCTGGAACTAATGAATTCATGTTAGAATGTTTTTTATCAATTACTATTGCTTAGTGAAATTATTGTTATTCTGCTTACCAACTGATATGGAAGACTCAGTATTTCAACAGCTACTACCACTATATGGATTTGCACCAGCTAATCTCAGCCCTGGAGTGTCAGCTCTCAGAGTCCTGAATTACCTTGTTAGATTTACTTTCCTGACTATTTCTTATACATACCTGATGCCAAACTGGGGCTCATCATTCTGCCCTAAACACCCTGCTTGGTTTCCCACCTTACAGCCTCTGCCCATGGTTTTCCCTCCATTTAGAGTATCTTTCTTCCCATAGTCTTTGCCTGTTGAATTCCTTCCCTTTTGATATAATCTGACTGAATGCTTCTTGTCTGTTTCATACCCACCCACCCATCTAGTATCCGATCTCATTTTTGAGTACTAGGTATTATTAAAGGTAAGAGAATCACAGTGACGACACTCTACTTTCTGAAAACTTCATTCCAATCTGATGAAGTTTCTCCCTCCTCAGAAGGAGAACTTGTGAAATTTTACATATTTTATCTTGGCTCATTCTGAAATTAATGGTCTGATCTGTAAACGATTATAGGCAGCGATGTTTGCACTTATTTTAACCTCTTGTACTGCCTGTTATATTATCTTGCATAAAATGGTCAGCTAAGGAATATCTGTTATAAACTGAATGGAAGAGAATAAAAGCTATGCAAACATTAGATCCTTCAAACTTTCTGCTCTAAAAGTGCCCTTATAGGCTGGGCATATGGCACACGCCTATAATTCCAGCACTTTGGGAGGTCAAGGTGAGAGGATTGCCTGGGCTCACGGGTTCGAGACCAGCCGGGGCAACTTGGCGAGACCTCATTTCTACAATAAGTCAAAATATTAGCCAGGTGTCGTGGTGCGTGCCTGTAGTTCTAGCTACTTGGAAGGCTGAGGCGGAAGGATCACCTGAGCCAAGCAGATCGAGACTGTGGTGGCTGTTAGTGTGCCACTGCACTCCAGCCTGGGCGACAGCATGAGATTCCAACTCAAAAAACAAACAAAATAAAATAAATAAAAATAAAATAAAAGTGCTCTTATAATTTACCTCCTTTTCTTTCTATAATGTTCTCTTTCAGATAACTTCTTAAAAAATTCACTTATGTATGTATATATATATATATATATATATACATGTGTCTGTAGAAATAGATCATAAGATCTGTTCAAACTCTCGTCTATACTATCACTGTGTGAGTCCGGATCACCTTGTGGTTATGTCACTCCCTGGCTCACGCTTTTGCTGAAATAGCTCTGTTTATGTGCTTGCCTGTAAGATATCTCATGAGACTGGGGAAGTACTCAGACTCTTTAATATAGGTGTTAAATTTGGAGAATCAGATACTAAAATAAACCTTAAAATTATCTGTCTGCAGAGGATTTGTAAACACAGTAAAGTTGTTAAAAAACATTTCTTTCTTGTAGTGATAAAAGTATTACAGGAAAATTCAGGGTGCACTTTATGAAAATCATTGAGCTGGAGAGTAACAGATGACCGGGGTCATCTACATGTAAGTAGTAGCACATAAAACTGTTTAATGAACCAGTGTTTCATAAACTGAATTCCACCAGTTAAGATTTTCTTTCTCATTTTCCCTCATGACTGTTCTTTGGCTTTTTTTTTTTGAGTTGGAGTCTCACTCTGTCACCCAGACTGGAGTGCAGTGGCCGCTCCCGGCCACCACAGCCTCAACCTGCTGGCCTCCGGCGATCCTTCTGCCTCAGCCTTCAAAGTAGCTGGAACTACAGGCGCGCGCTACCATGCCCGGCTAGTTTTTTATTTATTGTAGAGATGAGGTCTCGCCAAGTTGTCCAAGGGGGTTTTGAACCCGCGGGCTCAGGCAATTCACTCACCTCGGCCTCCCGAAGCACGGGATTACAGGCTGAGCCACCGAGCCCGGTTAGGCTTTTATTATTAATTTTATTTGACACATAATGATTGTACATATTTATGGGGTATGGTGTGATATTTTGATACATGTATATGATGTGTAGTGATCAAATCAAGGTAATTCACATATTCATTACCTCAAACATTTATCATTTCTATGTGTTGGGACTATCCAAAATCCTCTCTTCTAGCTACTTGGAAATATAAATTGTCATTAAAGTTAGGATTTCTGGAGCACTAAAAGAAGGAAAATCAGAAGTAGACAAAGGAAACACAAAAGACCTTTCCTTCAAAGCCATAATGAATCATTGTGAATTCTAGGAGTGTAGGATATCCATTTACCTGATGCTGTTGGAGAAGGCTGTAGAAATATGGTCATGGGTCTGATAAACAGGAGGAAAGTCTAAAAGGAAATGAGAGAGAAGATACTGGATTTACTCAGAGCATGTCATTGGCTACAGTAGAGACAGAAATATTAAGGGATTGATCAACATGGATGCCATGTTGCATGAAACATAGAAATAAATCAGAGGAAAAAATTGCACTAAGAAGGACAAAGGGTAGAGATAGGAATTTGAAATGAAAATGGGAGATGAGATAGAAATATGGGCACAATCAGATAGACGTAGTGTATAGAACCATATGAGAAATTTTTTAAAGACTTATTCATGATTTCACCAACTGTAATGATTGATATAAAAAATGAACCGACAAGCAGCTGTCATCCTTGTATGGGCATTTCTCTATACACAGAATATTTTAATGGAAAAAATAAACACTGCTTTTTTACAAAAAGATAAACAAATTATGTGCTTAGCTATATTCTGAATATATTCTGACTTAAAACTACTTTGAATTAAAATTGGTTTTTCTTTTTTTCTTTTTGAGTTAGAGTCTCATTCTGTCACCCAGACTGGAGTGCAGTGGCCGCTCCCGGCCACCGCAGCCTCGACCTGCTGGGCTCCGGTGATCCATCGGCCTCAGCCCTCCAAGTAGCTGGAACTACAGGCGCGCGCTACCACACCCAGCTTGTTTTTTATTTATTGTAGAGATGAGGTCTCGCCAAGTTGCCGAGGCAGGTCTCGAACCCACAGGCTCAGGCAATTCACTCACCCCAGCCTCCCAAAGCACAGGATTTCATACTGAGCCACCGAGCCCGGCTAAAATTGGTTTTTTAAGGTGATGAGAGGCTAGCCAGAAAAATAATTAGAGGAAACTTTGGGATGTGCTGGATCTATTTATGGCCCCGACTGATGGTAGCGATGGTTTCAGGGGTGTATACTTATCCCAGACTCATTGAGTTGCAGTCATTAAATATGTGTCCTACCTCAGTAAAGTGGTGCAAAGAAGAAATATTTTGATTTGTTCTCTAAAGCAGATGTCCATTTGTATCCTCTATCAAGATCTATATAAGATCATCTCAAACCCTCAGCTGTTCTGTCCCTGTGTTAGTTCTTTTTTATTTTTTTTAATTGATTTGTCTTTAATAAACAATCTCAACTTCTAAGAAGTCAAGGCTTTCATGAAAATTTACAAATAAAGGGAACGTGGGGGACCAAAGGGAGATCCAAAGTTTACCTGTAAAATGATCACTTATCTACCCACTCCTGAGTGTGTTAGTTCTGATCACCTTCTTGTGGTCACGTTGCTCTCTGAGCTTAAGCCTCTGCTGAAGTAGCTCCATTTATTTACTGTGCTGAGACACATCTCACCAAGCAAGTGAAGTGCTCAGACTCTTCATCATGTCTGCAATAAGCAAAATACATCCTTTGCTCTCCAAAAGGCTTTTAGTGGATAACAGAGTTTACTGATAATTTCAAGAACACAAAGAGAGTATTTACACTTCAACAGTGTCAACCACTTCAGGGTGAACTTGAGATGCTTTCTTTTTAGCAATCCCTTATGTCTACCACCTTGTGAACATTTATACACCTTTCCAAAATAGCCACTGAAAATAAGAAAAAGCATACGCAAAGATCATGGGTAGAAGTGAGGAGCTATGGTTGTATGTACTCTACTAGCAATCTTAATATGAGGTCAGGGTAGATGATTAGTTTGAACAGACTATGTTTTCAAAAGTTCTGCACCTACCATTATTAGAGACTTAGCAGAAGCCAGTATATTTCGCAATGCCACTGTATTATCAGTTTTCTTTACAACTGCAAGAGAAAACACATGCAATCAAATTATAACTGGAATGAAAGAAAACTGCATAAAATTCCATGCCATCTTACAAGTTGAAAAAAATTGATAAATTAAAAAAAAAAAGATGTTTGGGTAATGAGGGAGCTTTGTTAAATTGCTGAACTTTGGGAGTCAAAAAAAAGAGATTGGTTTTGTCTTTCTTTCCTCCCAGGCCTTCTAAGAACACATTTCCTAATACTCTGTTCCTCATCCATTCTCAAACACCTGAGTTGCCAGATAACCTCTGTCTGGTTCAGGATAATGCTTCAGAGCTTTTTTTTAATGTGATGTATACTAATCTCTTATAGTATTTCTTAAAAAATTTTTTCTTCTTAATTCACTTTTAAAAAACATCAGGAATATCATTTTGAGATTTTGCTAGAAATAGAAGATTGAAATACAATTTAAAAACTCCCAAGAGCTTTCAGATATGGTCTAAAATAAACAAAATAGACATGTGTTGGAAATTTTAAGGAGGAAAAAGATACTTTTTTGTTTACCAATGATTTCTCATTCATCATAATAAGCTCCTCTAATAAGCCATGTTTTCCAGATTTTAGACATGTATACAAATAAGGGAATGTTTAAAGACCCCTTGACTCTTCTAAAATAGATAGTGTAAGCATCCCTGATTGATACTTTTAAATAATTCCTGTTGACAGTGGGGACATGTTGCTACTGGCAAAGCTGATCATTGTGAAACATGCCAGACCGTGCCCACATTTAGTGATTTGTTACTAAAGCATTTCATGGGGATCTTCTTTCTTGTTTCCTTTTGCCTGCTGTATAGTTTTACCATGTAATATCTTCAAGATGAGTGTATGACTGTGGCCCACGGCTAATAATTGCACATTTTATGTTCCTGCAATAGGTAAAATAATGTCTCCTTAAAGATACCCATGTTCTAATCCTTGGAATCTGTAGACATGTAACCTTGCATGGCAAAAGGGGCTTTGCAGATGTGGTTCTATTAAGTGTCTTGAGATGGGGAGATTATTCTGGATTATACAGGTGAGTCCAATCTAATTGCATAGACCCTTAAGAGCAGAGAACCTTCCCTGGCTGTGGTAAGAAGAAGATGCAACCAGTGAAGAATGGTCAGAAATGCAAGAATCTTGGCTTTGCAGATGCAGGAAGGAGCCACCTCTAGAAACAGGAAAGGCAATGGATTCTCTTCTAGAACCTCTAAAATGAAATGTAACCCTGCCAACACCCTGGTTTTAGCCTGGTGAGGCCTGTGTCAGACTTCTGACTATAGATCTGTAAATTAATGCATTCATTTACCTTTAAACCATTACATGTACAGTAATTTGTTATAGCAGCCATAGAAAACTAATATAGCCCCCTTCTAAGGTGGCCTATACTTCCTTGTAAAGAAAATGAGAAGTTAAGGAATTACCTTTGTTTCCTTTCCCACTTCTTTTAATGACATACAGAGGAATAAAGGGAAGTAACTCTTGTCTTCTCTTTGTGGTGAACCAGAGAGGAGAAATTTTGGAAAAGTTTATTTGAAAGAGGATTCAAGAGTTATAATACAGGCTTTGGACTATGAGTATAACCTCTTAAGCATACTTCATGTTTAAATGTTTAAACTGTGGCAGTTAAAAATTTTTAAATCAGTATTCTTTAACCACTTTTGATATATACAGGAATCTGAAACTTTACACTTAAGAATTTCCCTGCAAAGTAGATCAGTCATCAAGCATGCATTTGGAGAATACACTCTTCTCTTGTCCTGCCCTTCCTTCCTCAGCATTAAAATGTCAGAGTTGCAGAAGAGAAGATGACTGTGGGCACAGAAAGGTATTTATGGTTGTGTTTTTAACAACTTCTTACCCCGCATTTTATTTCAAATTGACAACATTCTCTGCACCCCAATAAGGAAATATGACAGTTTATAGTAAATGCCAAGAGGTGCAGAAAACCCATGATACACCTAGGTCTAATTGAAACTGCCCTGGGGCACCCGTGAACACTGAAGCTGGGGTGAGGAGAAACCTGAAACGTTGTCCAGTGGAACGCCTGGATGCTCAAAGGCTAAGACTTTCAGATTCAAGTAGCTGCTTGGTGCCAAGGCTGTAGTGAATGCGCTCCTGGCTTATGCACTTCGTTCTCCACTACATGGCATCTCTTTCTCCTGCTTATCTCCTACATTAAGCCTGCCACAAGGAATTGTTGATTCTTCTTTGGAATCATCTCTCAGATTCAGTCTTTCTTCATTGTCAGCCATCTTCCCCGTCCCTGCCTTAATTGCCACAGCTGTCCTCTAATTAGCTTCCCTGGGCACGATCCCTTGTACACCCCCCTCACTCTCACCTAACTAATCTACCTAACATGTAGTATTCATCATCCATGCCAGGACTTCCCGAACCATTCACAGAAGACCTTCAGAGTCTTGCCCTGGCATTCAGTTTCTGGTACAGTCTTCTTTATCTCTCCAGTTTTATCCCCTGATGCCTATAATGCACGTTCTCTGTGCCAGTTGGGATGGTCTCCTTACTACTAAAACTTCCACACGCTTCTGCTCATTTCCATTCTACGTTGTTCACGACATTCTCGTGGTCTGAAATGTCCTCTCTCTTAGTCTACCTGCAAAAATCATACTAACTCATGAAGCCCATCTTAACATTGCCTCTGTTTCTATGGCTCTTTCCTGTAACCCCAACCACAAAGAATTGCTTCCTTTCCTGGGTACTTTTAACAAATGCTTTCCATGTGTTACACTTGATTATATCCAGTTTAGCTCTTTGTGTACGCAACCTGTTTCCAGTATACAGTGGAAAGATGGATCTGTTTCATGGGAGAGACGTCAGATTTTAGAGTTGATGTGTGAGTCATCAGTGAATGACACCCTGGGATTGGACGACAACCTTTGAGGAAACCATTAATAGAGGGACTGAGACGACTGAGGATAGAGCCTGGCAAAGGGAGGAAAAGAGACCACGAGCCTGAGAGCAATTATAAAGGAGATGGCGAGGAGAGGCGGTGGAAGAAACAGCGAGAGGATATTATGAAAAGGAGGAGGATCGGGGTCGGGAAGATGGTGGCTGAGCCAGTCAGACTATGTGAATCATGATGTGAGTGAGTGAGTATATGGAAAATTTTTGTGTGCATGCTGGTGAGTGAGTGAGCGTGTGCATGGCTGAATGAGTGAGGGCTAGGGAGCTAGCAGCCAGGGCTCTCTTGGTGCAGCGGCTGGTATGACAGCTGCTTGCTTGGACCCTAGTGATTCCTGGGATGCAGAAGCTGAGTGCCATCTTTCTTTTTTTTTAAATCAATAAAACCCTTCCTGGGAGGAAAATGCTGGGAGAGACTGACTAGGTAGGGACTTGTGAGCAAGTGGCCAGGGTACTCCAGGGGCAGCAGTTGGTGCTGCAGCTTCTCTGCTTGGCCCCTGGCATTTCTCAGGTCACAGATGCCCAGCACTATTTTTTTTAAACAGACAAAAGTTTTCCCATGAAGAAGTGCAGGGAGAGACTATGGGCTCCAGGATCTACCTCGCCACTGCAGCAGGAGAGACTGCTGGCTCCAGGCTTTGCCTCACCACTGCAGTGCCTGGCTGGACACTGGTAGCAAAGGCTGTGGAGGGAGCCCAGAGACAGAGTCCCACTGGAGAAGATAAAAGAGGCACCCTGCCACCATCTTGAAAACAGGGCAGGAAAGTGCTCTAACTTGCTCACCATGGAGCAACAAATCTGATCTCGGTGACTGGTGGATCAACTGCTGAGAGGTTGCTCGTGACCCAAAGGAAATATCCTGAAAGCACAAACTTCGGAGAGACCTGACAAATGCTGGTTCCCAGGTGCCTCACCCCCTACCCTAATCCAGCTGTGGGACTAATGGTGTGGCCAGGAAAAGACAAGGAAGAACTCCAAAGAGATCAGTGGTGAGTCCAGGGCTGACCCCTCCTCTCCAGCAATCTTCTGGATGTCAGACCAACACAATTGGAGCATGACTGAGAGGGAAAAACCAAAACGGAGCCTGGACACCAATCACAATAGGAGAAATCCATTCCAGGATAGACCTAGCAGGGGCACCTCCCCATGAGTACATATGGGGGGAAGAGACAATCCCAACCCTCCCCACCAGAGGGGATCTCCCTGACCATAAGAGAATGGGAGGGGAGGACTACACCCACCCCCACTGCACCTCCTCCTTCCCTGCTCCAGACAAGTGTGAGAGAGTGAAAGACGTGGAAGCTCTGCAGGAGATAGCAGAGCAGGCGAGAGGAACAATTACAGAGCCTGCCACAAGAACGCAAGTTTAAAAAAAATGTTTTTTTTTTAAATTAAAAAAAAATTTGCCTGTTTGTTTGCTAGTTCATCTATTTAAAAAATATTTTTCCTTTGCGCATGAATGTGCATATGAGGGTTTGAGCTGCACCCCCTTTTTTTCTTTTCTTTTTCTTCTTTTTCTTTCTGTTCATGTGTGTTTGTGAATAATTGAGTGTTCATCTTTCAGTTTTGTTGTTGCTGTTGGTTTGTTTTTGCTCTTCTCTTTATTTTTATTTTTTAGTTTAAGGTGTGTGTCAATATATTTATGCAGGTTTAATCTGAATTCCTTTTTTTCTTTCCAACCTTTCTTTCTTTCTTCTCCATTCATTTTGTGCTGGGTGTGTGTGTAGTGCGCTTAGTTTTCCTGTTTTTTTTGTTGTTGTTGTTTACTTTGTTTCACTTTGTTGTTATTGCAGTTTGTTTTGGGGCACAGGTGTATGTCTGTGTGTGTGTGTGTCCACTTGTTTATTGCTTTGGTTTCTGCCTTCATTGTTCTGCACTTTTTTCTTTTTAAATTCTTGTCCATCTTATTGCATTTATTTTTCTCTGTGCTCCTCATTGCTGTCACTGTATCCTGTACTCAGTGGGTACACACATGTACTCATTGCATCTTCATATAGAGTGGTGGTGGGGAGTGAGTCTCAGGGAACACATACCACAATCAGTGAACATTGTAATTTGCAAGTAGTTTCTGAAACCTAGCTCTCCATCCCCTACCTTATTTGACTTTCAAAACTACAAGAGACAGCAAAGCTTACCACCCACAGTCTTGTCCCAAAATAGAACAGATTCAGAGACCAGATCAAGGAAGAATAGAGGGCTGAGCAAACATCAGAAGGGAAAGCCTCTCCCACTGACACTGAATAATGGAACTAAACAGAAGAGCAAGAGAATTGTCACAAATGAGGAAAAACCAGTGGAAGACCACAGGTAATTTCAAGTGTAACAAAGAGAAAACTCCCCAAAAAATCAAACCTTGGAGCCCAAACAATGGAAGTCACCAATGACTGGCCCCAGAATACAACAGGGATTAGAGAATGAATGGAAAGGGTGAAGAAGACTCAAGAAATACAAGATGCAACACTGGAAGAACTTGTAATAGAGATTTTGGCAATAAAATTTCATCCAGGAAATAAATAGCAAGATGACAAGCATGAAAAGCAGAATTCATCTAGTTGAAGAAAGAATCTCTGAACTTGAAGATCAGAACATGGAGTTAACCCGATCTGTAAAAAACATAGAAAGAAAACTCAGAAAGAAAGAACAAAGCCTACAAGAGATATGCAATTATATCAAGAGGCCGAACCTATGCTTGAGTGGTATCCCAGAAGAAGAAAGAGAAATGGAGAGCAAGTATTCCAGGAAGTAATCCAAGAAAATGTTCCCCATCTCATCAGAAATATGACCAGCCTAACACAAGAGATACAGAGAACCCCTACTTACAAGACATCAAATGAGAAGACCAACCCCTAGACACATGGTAATTCGCCTATGCAAAGTAGACACAAAAAAATCCTGAAAGCAGCAAGAGAGAAAGGTCAGACTATTTACTGGGGAAAACCAATGAGAATAGCAGCAGATCTATTGGCAGAAACAATGCAAGCTAGAAGGGACTGGAGTCCAATATTCAAAGTTCTCAAAGATAAACAATTTCAACCAGGAATTTCCTACCCAGTCAAGCTCAGCATCATCAGTGATGGAGAGTTAAAGCCTTCCCAGACATCCAATTCCTAAGAGATTATGCAGCTTCCAGATCTGCTATACAAGAGATACTTTAAAAAGTATTAAGCATAGAAGAAAGAAAGAAAAAAAAAGAATGACCACATACTTCTCAAGAGAACAGAAGAGCACAGAATCAACAGAGAATACAACCCAACAACAAAATTGAAAACACACACATACATCAACCCCAAAGCCAAAAGAAAACAAGCAAACAAAGAAAAAAACTTTATAAGAACCTCATGATAGGGTAAGCAATCATATTTCAATAATCAGCCTAAATGTGAAGGGAATAAATACACCACTGAAAAGACACAGAATGGAAAACTGGATAAGAAACCATGACTCAATTATTTGCTGCATCCAGGAAACTTATCTCACCACAAGGACACACACAGACTCAAAGTTAAAGGATGAAAAATGAGTTTCCAGGCAGATGGATCACAAAAGAGGCAGGAGTCATGATCTTAATATCAGACAAAACAACCCTGAAGCTATCAAAAAATTAAAAAAGATACAAAAAGACACTACATAATGATAAAAGATTCAATCCATCAATAAGAAATTTCCATCCTAAACATATATGCACCCAACACAGGAGCAGCAGCAATTATAAAGCAACTATTAAGTAAACTAAAAGAAGATATTGACTCTAACACTATTATAGCAGGGGACTTGAATACCCCACTAACAGCTCTAGATAGATCATCGAGGCAAGAAATCAATGAAGAGATCCAGAACCTAAACCTGACACTCGACCAAATGGACTTAATAGATGTCTACAAATTATTCTACCCAACAACCACAGAATATACATTCTGCTCATCACCATGTGAAATGTACTCCAAGATTGATCACATTATTGGCCATAAATCAACAAATAAACAAACAAATGCCATAAAGATATATTGCCATGCACTTTCGCAGATCACAGTGGAATAAAAATAAATATAAACACTAGCAAAATATCCCCAAAACCCACAAAGACACGAACACTAAATAGCATGATGCTGAACAACTACTGGTTCAATACTGAAATCAGAACAGAAATTTAAAAATTCCTGGAAATAATGAAAATGAAAAAACATCTTACCAAAACCTCTGGGATGCGATGAAATCAGTTCTAAGAGGGGAATTTATATTTCTACGAGAACACATCAAGAAAATGGAAAGACTACAAGTTGAGAGCCTAACAAATCACCTAAGGGAGCTAGAAAGAGACGACCAACAAAACTCTAACTTAGCAGAAGAATCCAAATCACCAAAATAAGAACCCAAAAATGGAACACAGAAGACAGAAATATCATAGAAAACATCAACAAAACAAAAAATTGGTTCTTTGAAAGAATTAACAAGATTGATGGACCCCTAGCCAGAATGACCAAGAAAAAGAGAGACAAAGTCCAAATAAACACTATCAGAAATACAAAAGATCAAGTCACAAATGACCCTGAAGAAATACAAAAGATTATCAGAGATTACTATGTACACCTATATGGAAACAAACTTGATAGCCTAAATGAAATGGAGGACTTTCTAACATCACACAACCTCTGCAGGTTGAAATAAGAAGACATCAAGACACTAAATAGACCAATAACATCCCAGAAAATTGACTCTGTCATTTGTAAACTACCTACAAAAGAAAAAAAAAAAAGCCCTGGACCAGATGGCTTTCCAGCAGAATTCTATAAAACATACAAGGAGGAGCTGATACCAATCCTATTGAAACTATTCCAGACAGTTGAGAAAGATGGAATTCTCCCCAATTATTTTATGAAACTAATATTACACTGATATCCAAACCAGGTAAAGATCCAACAAAACAAGAGAACTACAGGCCAACATCCCTTATGAATATAGATGCAAACATCCTCAACAAGATTCTAGCAAATTGGATCCAAAAACACATCTCAAAAATCACCCACCGTGACCAGTTAGGCTTCATCCCCAGGATGCAGGGCTGGTTCAACATCCACAAGATCATAAATGTAATTAAATACATCAACAGATAAAAAACATGAACCACATGATTATATCATTAGATGCAAAAAAAGCTTTTGATAAAATCCAGCATCCCTTCTTGATAAAAATTCTCAAACACCTAGTTATAGAAGGAACATACCTCAAAATAGTAAGTGCCATCTGCAATACACCCACAGTTAATATACTGCTAAACTGACAGAAACTGGAAACATTTCCCCTGAAAACTGGAACAAGACAAGGCTGCCCACTCCCACCCCTCTTGTTCAACATTGTGTTGGAAGTCCTAGCTTGGGCAATTAGACAGGAGAAGGAAACCAGGGGTAACCAAATAGGAAAAAAGGAAGTCAAGTTATCTCTCTTTGCTGACGATATGATTCTATACCTCAAAAATCCAAAAGAATCTGTCAAAAACCTGCTTGCACTGATACAGGACCTTGACAAAGTCTTGGGGTACAAAATATGTGTAGTTGCATTCTTTTTTATTTTTGAGTTGGAGTCTCACTCTGTCGTCCAGACTGGAGTGCAGTGGCACACTCCTGGCCACCGCAGCCTCGATCTGCTGGACTCCGGTGATCCTTCCGCTTCAGCCTTCCAAGTAGCTGGAACTACAGGCATGCGCTACCAAGTCCAGTTAATGTTTTTGATTTTATTGTAGAGATGAAGTCTTGCCTAGCTGCCCAGGTAGTTCTTGAACCCGCAGGCTCAGGCAATCCACTCAGCTCAGTCTCCCAAAGCACTGGGATTACAGGCTGAGCCACCAAGCCCAGCTGACAGTTGCATTCTTATACACCACCAACAAAGCAGAGAACCAAATAAAAATCACAATCCCATTCACAATAGCCAAAAAAAAAAAAAGATAGACCTCGGCATCTTCCTAACAAGAGAAGGGAAAAATCTTTACAATGAGAACTACAAAGCACTGCTTAAAGAAATCCAAGAAGACACAAACAAATGGAAAAATATCCCATGTTCATGGATAGGAAGAATCAACATTGTTAAGATGTCCATCCTACCAAAGGCAATCTACAGATTCAACGTAATACCCACTAAATTACCAACATCATTCTTCTCAGAACTGGAAATGACAATACAGATATTCATATGAAAACATAAGCGACCACAAATAGCCAAAACAAACAAAGCAAAAGAAACAAAGCAGGAGGTATCACACTTCCAGATTTCAAATTTTATTATAAGGCTACAGTAATCAAAATAGTCTGGTATTGGTACATGAACAGGCATATGGACCAATGGAACAGGATAGATATTCCATAAGCAAAGCCTCAATTTCTCAACCAACTCATCTTTGACAAAGCCTCCAACAACAACCATTGGGGAGAGGAGAGCCTATTCAATAAAGGGTGCTGGGAAAACTGGCTGAAAAGATTGAAACAGGACCCCTGCCTATCACCACACACACACACACACACACACACACACACACACACACACACACACACACTCAAAATGGGTCACAGACCTAAATGTAAAACCTCAAGCTATAGGAATCTTAGAAAATGCAGGAGACACCTTTATGGAAATTGGAACTGGCAACCAATTCCTGATCAGAACCCTAGGTACCATACCATAAGAAATAAGATAGATAAGTGGGACCTCATCAAACTGACGAGCTCCTGCAAAGCATAAGAAACTATCAAGAGAGCAGACAGACAGCCCACAGAATGGGAAAAAATATTTGCCAACTGTATATCTGACAAAGGCTTAACGTCTAGGATCTACAAGGAACTCAAGTGCGCTGAAAAGAAAAAAACAAACAGCCCCATTAAAAAGTGGACCAAAAAATGAATAGACACTTCTCAAAAGAAGATATATGGGCAGCCAACAGACACATGAAAAAGTGCTCAGAGAAATGCAAATCAAAACCACATTAGATACCACCTAACCCCAGTAAGAATGGCCATCATTAATAAAACAAACAACAGATGCTGGCGAGGATGCAGAGAAAAAGGAACACTTCTACACTGCTGCTGGTGGGAATGCAAACTAGTGCAACCTCTTTGGAAGATAATGTGGCGATTTCTGAAAGAACTAGAAATGGACCTTCCATATGACCCAGCAATCTCCCTATTGGGAATATACCCAGAGGAACTCAAATCATTCTACAAAAATGATACCTGTACCTGTATGTTTGTTGCAGCTCTGTTCACAATAGCAAAAACACACAACCAACCATGTTGCCCATCAAAGCTGGATTGTATACTTAAAATGTGGTACATATACACAATGTAATATTATACAGCCGTAAAGAAGGACAAACATATGGACTTCACAGCAACTTGGATGGGTTTAGAGTATATTACACTCAGTGATCTATCACAGAAACAAAGAACAGAGTACCATATGTTCTCAGTCACAAGCAGACCTTGAACAATTATCATAATACTATAAGAAAGGAATTGGCAGTAGTGGGAAACTGCCAGGGGGGAGGGTGGTGGGATTGGTAGCTGAGGGAAACTTCCAGGGGAGGGAGGGGCACATCTCGTCAACAAGGGTAACTGCATAATGAACATTTGTATATTTAACCCTGAATTGTACCCTACATCTTTAAAATAAAAAAAAAAGAAAAAGAAATCTACCTACAAAAATACAGCCCTATACCAGACGACTTTCCAGCTGAATTCTACAAAATATACAAGGAACAGCTGATATCAATCATATCGAAAGTTTTCAGGGCAGTTGAGAAATATGGAACTCTCCCCAAATAATTTTATGAAGCTGACATCACAATGATCCCCAACTCTGGCAAAGACTCAACAAGGAAAGAGAATTGCAGGCCAATCTCCTTGATGAAAATAGATGCAAAAATTCTCAATAAGATTCTAGCAAATTGAATCCAACAACACATCTCAAGAATCATCCACCACAACCAAGTTGGCTTCATTCCTAGAATGCAGGGCTGGTTTCACATTCACGAGATCATAAGCATAATTCAATATATTAACATGTAAAAGCAAGAACCATACAATTATATCATTTGACACACAAAAAGCTTTCAACAAAATCCAGCATCCATTCTTGATAAAAACACTTGAACACCTAGGCATCGAAGGAACATTCCTCAAAACAGTTAGAACCATCTATGTCAAACCCACAGCCAGCATACTGCTCAATGGATAGAAGTAGGTAGCATTCTTCCTAAAAACAGAAACAAGACAAGGTTACCTACTCTCCCCTCCTGTTCAGTATAGTGCTGGAAGTCTTTGCTAGAGCAATAAAGTAAGAAAAGGGAATCAGGGGTATCCAAATAGGAAAATAGGAAGTTAACCTATCCCTCTTTGTGGATCTTATAATCCGACACACCTTGAAAACCCAAGGGGGTCCATCAAAAACCTCCTTGCACTGATAATGACTTTGGTAACTTTTCAGGGAGTAAAATCAACAGGCAAAACACAGTGGCATTTCTATACACCAGTAACCAAATAAAAAGCACAATCCCATTCACAATAGCCACATATACACACACGCAGAAAGAAGAACCTTGACACCTTCCTAACCAGAGAAGTGAAGCACCTTTACAATGAGAACCACAAAACACTGCCGAAAGAATTCAAAGAGGACAAAAACAAATGGAAAAACATTTCATGCTCATGGATTTGAAGAATCAATATTGTCAAGATGTTCCTCCTATCCAAGGCTATCTGCAGATTCAATGCGATACCCATCAAATTGCAAACACCATTCTTCTCAGACCTGAAAATGACAATACAGAAATTCATATAGAAATAAAAAAAGAGCACGAATAGCCAAAACAATCTTCAACAAAAGGAACAAAGTGGGAAGCATCACACTTACAGACTTCAAACTTTACTATAAGGCTACAATAATCAAAACAGCCTGGTACTGGTACAAAATAGGTATACAGACCAATGGAACAGGACAGAGAATCTGGAAGCAAACATTCGATCTCAGCCAACAGATCTTTGACAAAACCATCAGTAACAACCACTGGGGACAGGAGACCTTATTCGGCCAATGGTGCTGGAAAAAGTGGCTGAACACTTGTAGAAGATTGAAACAGGACCCTTACCTATCACCATACTCAAAAATCAACTGTAAATGGATTGAAAATCTAAAAGTAAAACCTCAAACTATAAGAATCTTAGAAGAAAGTGCAGGAGACATTCTTATGCATATTAGAGTAGGCAATCAATTCTTGATCAAATCCCAAAAGTATGTGCTATGGGGGATGGGATGATAGGTTGGGTCTCGTCAGGCTGAAGGGCTTTTGCACAGCAAGGGGAACCATCTGTGCAGTGATGGGACAGCCCACAGAATGGGAAAAGACATTTACTGGTTGTGTGTCTGACAGGGGTCTGGCATCCAGGCTCTACAAGGAACTCAAAAGACCCGAAAAGAAAAAACCAAACAGTTCTACTAAAAAATAGACAGAGGACATGATAGGACTTCTCAAAAGAAGACATATGTGCAGCCAACAGACATGTGAAAAATGCTTAGCTGCATCATTAGAGAAATGCAAATCAAACCACACTGAGATACCACCTTATCCAGTAACAATGGCCCACATTAATTAATTAAAAAAATAGATGCTGGCATGGGTGCAGAGAAAAGGGGATATTTTCACACTGTTGATGGGAGTTCAAACTTGTTCAACTTTATGGAAAATAGTGTGGCAATATCTAAAGGAACTAGAAATTGATGTTTTGTACAATCCAGCAGTCTCCCTCCTGGGAATTTACCCAGAGGAACACAAGTCATTCTACAAAAAAAGACGTCTGCACATGCATGTTTATGGCCATATTCACAATAGCAAAACTACGGAACCAACCCCATTGCCCATCAAAAGTAAGGCTGGATAAAGAAGAAAATGTGGTACATATTTGTGAGGGAATATTATGCAGCCACAAAGAAGGTAAAATCATGGACTTCTCAGCAAATTGGATGGAATTGGAGACGATCATTCTTGGTGACCTATCACAGAAACAAAGAGCCAAATACCACATGTTCTTACTCATAAGTGGGGCCTGAACATTAACCACAATAACAAAAGGGCAGGATCGGCAGTGTATGCCATATAATAACATCCTTGTGGAACGTGATGTTGGGGCTTTGGCAGATACAAAATTAGCAGAAGTTTTTCCTTTTCTGTGGGTTGTCTCGCCACTCTGTGGATGATTTATTTTGCTGGGCACAGGCTTTTTGGTCTGATGGGGTCCCACTTGTCTGTCTTATCTTTTATGGTATATGGGGCTCTGCAGATGGAGGGAGGGGTTCATAACACCACAAAGGGTACCTGATCCTAAACCAGGAGAAGTGAGTACCAGTTGGAGGCTCAAACTTCACCAGCACATATGTTACATATGTACCTAATCCTGACTTGTACTCCTCACCTTTATAATAAAATTAAGTAAGAAAAAAAAAGAAGAAGAAAAGCAAAGGAGGAGGAAGCAAGTTGGCAAAGGCAGATTCTTTCTGCATTAGGAGTGCTAAATATTGCTGCCTTTAAGACGAAAGATTTTGTGGCTCACTAGATCAGTGTGGGATTTAAATTAGATTCCTTACAAAATCAGCTTGTATATATAAAAAAATGTAAGGGTAGAAAAATACATGCAAAGCTCCTGTAGAAATAATTTGTATTAAAAATGCTTTGGAAGATGGGGTGTTGGTTGATGTTTCAAATACATAACTAAAGTTAGATGACATAAAAAGACAAATATCTTTGAATCAAAGAACTTTAAGAACAAATAAAAAGCAAAGAAGAAAAGAGAGCAAAAAATAATTTGGGTAGCAAAAAATGGAGGATAATAGCCAAGCTGTTTATTATAACAACACAGCAGGTTGCTGCCAAATTACTTCTCCCACCATGGAGCAATTTAGTCTGGCCAGACTATTCCTTCAGGGAGACAAGCTGCTAATTGCATACACCTTGGCAGTGACCTTTAAAAAGTGCTGTGGCATTGAGAAGAACCAAATTAGTTGGGTTTGATTTATTATGCCAGCTAATTAGATGAGCCTTTGACTCAGTGATATTCTAGTTTAATTGAGTAAATAGACTACCTACAGAAATCAACCAAATCATCTGCCATTATAAGTATATAAAGAGCCTAGAGGTGCTTTTTGGAAAAACAAGTCAAACAGTATACACTCACGTCCTCACTGTCATGAGATACAAATTAGAAGCATTATAGCGCCGAATCTAGATGGCCCAAATGTATTCCATAGCATGGTTAGCTGGTATAGCATTTATTCTTAATTTAGTCAGCTCCTTCAATTGAAGAACATTAGGTGACCATTTGAGCTTCCTATTTAATGCATGATTCTGCTGGAAGCCAAAAGAGAAACATTACAACTTCTGCATTTGCATACAAAACTATTTTCTACTTTTTTCTCCCACAAAGCACCACGGTACAGTCTACTTTATATTTTCCTTTGGAAGATGAAGCATGCATTTATATCTGAGTTTTCATATACAGTTCAGACCAGCATCCTTTCTTTTGTTGTCTGTGGCAAATTGAGGATAACTACTGTTAATGCTTGTAGTTGAATAGTGTCCTCCCAAAATTCATGTCCACCGGAGCATCAGAAATAGGGTGTTTGTGGTTGCAATTAGATAAGATGAGGTCATATGGGATTAGGGTGGGTCTTAAGTCCAATAAATTGTATCCTTATGAGAAAAGGAGAGAGCTCTCAGAGATACATACAGAGAATAAGAGAGACTGTGTTTTGACTGTTTATTCACCTATTTTTTCAGAGTTTCTGGGGAGTCCATTCACTGAAATACCGTCTTACCCTGACCCCCGCCTTCCCAACTGCCCCCTGTGTGTGCTCAGCAGACACCTCCTTTGGGGACCATTATGTGCATCCAACTGCCCAGGGGGTGTGATTTCTTTGACTTTCCCAGCCCTTAAAGGTCATGTGGTAGCCTCATGTATGCCTGCTGGAGTTACTGCACAATGGTGTCCAAGAGCCACTGGGGATTTTCCTTAGAAGAAAGGCCTTTACTTTTTATTACTTTTGGAAGTTGTTGTATTTGTTAAAGCCTGACCTCTAAGCTTGCTGCTTTAATATTCTTTCAAGAGACTTAGCTGTGTATTCTCCATTTAAGATCTCTGTGGCTGGAAGTGGGTCTCTGGGTTTGGAGACAGTTGGTTTGAGAGGACAAAGAATTGCGGCTTCTGTCAATGCTGTGCAGGATGACATGATGGCTCCCTGGATGGCCCACAGGGCCAGGGGGCATATGTTCAGAGCTTGTTTATTTGCTGTCTGCCCTCCAGCATGTTATTTAACACATTCTGCCCTCAATTTCTGTCTACCTCGTAAGGTTATTGTAAATTTTAGATGACTTTAAACACATAAAGGGCTTAGGTCAGTGCCTGGCACTTTATAAATACCAGATACATGGGATCTCATTGTTAATAATGTGTATTACATCTCGGATTGAGATGCTTGTTCGATACTCAGTCACTAATGAGTGGGCACATTTTAAAGTCAGCGAATGATATTCTGGTTTCTTCATCCCTGTCTACTTATTTTCAGAGAACCATGTTGGAGTGAATGGTGGCTATGCTACACTGGGGGAAAAGTGAGAACTGTCATCTCAAAGCTTCTCATGAAATACTATCGATCCAGTCTGATCAAGTAACAAATGTCTAGTCATCAGCTCTTCTGGTTAGTAGAGAAATGTTACTGAAAGCACATATGAGCTGCTAAAGAACTATAATAAATAGAAGAAAGAGGCCTCTTGCATATGCACCTGACAGAAAATGAATGAGAAGGCTTATGTGGAGAGGATATTAATTCTCCTGGGACACTGTAAAAGACTTTGAAGTGCCAAGTGAAGCAAAACATTGCTCCAGGTCTCTAAAGAGGAGAATGCCATGAGAAGGGCCGTAGTATTCATTTATTATGTATTTGTTCAGCTTTTCATTCATTCATCCACTCATTTGACCAATGAGATATTTAGCCTCGACTGTGTGTCGGTACAGTGCTAAGCCCTCAGAATTCTAAGGTGACTGAAACACTGTCCTTGGGTTTAAGGAGCTCACTCAGAAGCAGAACAAGCTGAGGCAGTGGGAAGTGGTGATCCCAGGGGTCTGTGCCCAGTACAGGTCACTGCCAAGACATCTCTTGCCCTGATATCTGAGGTTGATGTCCCAGGGTGACGTAGGTGTGGTGACTATCCGTAGACAACTGTTTTCATACAAAATAAACTGGAAGAATGTTCATGTCATGCTTTGTGAAGCCTGGAGCTTCTAAGAGGGCATAGAAACAATCAAAGGGGAGATACTATCATGCTCAGAATTGATCCCCTCCCCTATCCAGAAACTTCTCACACCTCTGTGGTTTTAAAATATGGACGCCTTCAGCAGAAACCCTGGTGGCTATGCTTTGGATGTTTGTCCCCTTCAAACCTCGTGTTGAAATTTGATCCCCAATCTTGAGATGGAACCTAGTGGGAGGCGCTTGGGTCGGGGGGTGGATCCCTCATGAATAAACTAATGCCCTCCCTTGGGTGTGAGGGAGTTCTCCCTCTATTAGTTCCCATGAGAGCTGGTTGTCAGAAACAGGTGGGTACCTTCCCCTGTCTCTGCTTCCTCTCTCGCCATGTGATCTCTGCACTCTCCACCTTTACCTTCTGCCATGAGCGGTAGTGGCCTGATGCTTTCATCATCTTGAACTTCCCAGCCATCAGAATAAGGAGCTGAATAGCACTGTTTTTTTAAGTATATATAAATTAGTTAACCTCAGATATTCTTTTATAGCAACACAAAATTTACCAAGACACTGGTCCAGACTGGCACAGCAGAACAGACCAGCAGGCCTCATCTCCTCAGGGGTTACTGGAGTCGAAACCATGGGAACTCAAGGTGATGATGATAAAGCCAGATTGGGTGGCAAAATAATTTCTGTAGTGGAGAAGATGGGACAGGGGATGATGACACCAGAAATAGATAGCTAGAACTGTGTGCCTTGGACAATTCCCAAATAAACAAATCCAATGTCACCGGATTAAGTTAATCCCAACCTCTAAGGGCTTGAAGATATTGGATAGAAAGACCCTTTCTCTTGCTACTCTTTCCCACCTCATCTTGCTAACTTTCTAGGAGTTCCGCTGTGAAATTATAGAACAAAGTTGAGTATCTTGCGTGCTGATTGGCATCCCACCAGGAAGCAGACGGCACACTCAAATGAAGGTCATTTGAGGAGAACTTATTAATAAGAAAGTAATTACAAAGGCATGAGTGGAGCATAGGGGAACTACAGAAACAGGGCAGGTGTCTGGGGCTGGGACAGTGGGGTTGTCAGGACCTCTGGACTCGAAGGGATGAGTGGGCAGAATGGTTGCCAGAAACCAGAAGGAGAGAGAATGGTACAGAGCAGGCCCCTTTGAGGGGAGTAGGGATCTTCCATCAGAGGAAACAACCATCCCAAGGGAATCTTGCAGGGAGGCAATCAGAGCACAAACTATCCCAGCCTTCTTCTCCTCCCTCCTCCAATTTTCCCTGGGGCTCCTGAATGACTGAACCAAAGCAGAAGCCAGCCAGTGTGGGAGTCTGCTGATGGAGTTCATGCCATTCAGGACCCATGGAAAAGAGCCCAGTGAGGACGAGGGAAGAGCAGATCTGGAGACGCAAACAAAAGACTCAGCAGTTGGTTTCGATAAGCGTTAATTACACAGCGTTTTCTGTGGCTGGCAGCACCAGGATAGGCATGCTGAATGCCTATGTGTCCGTGATCGATCCACATTGGTTAGTGCCGGCATGCGATCATGGGCAAAAAGGCACAACTCATGCAGTCAACAGTCATATCAAAATTATTAGTCTTTTACTTGTTTTTCTTGAATGCCTTGAAGGTATAAGCAGACCCAAGCATGTCTCAAATATCTGTATTTTCTTTTCTTTTTCTTTTTTTGAGTTGGAGTCTTACTCTCTGTCACCCAGACTGGAGTGCGGTGGCACATTCAGGGTCACCCCTGCGTCGACCTGCTGCGCTCCGGTGATCCTTCTGCCTCAGCTTTCCAATTAGCTGGAACAACAGGCGTGTGCCCCCACACCTGGCTAATTTTTTTAACATTCTATTTATTGGAGAGACGAGGTCTTGTCAATTTGCCCGGACTGGTCTCGAACTTGCAGGCTCAGGCAATCCACCTGCCTTGGCCTCCCAAAGTGCTGGGATTACAGGCTGAGCCACTCACCCCGGCCAAACAGCCGTGTTTTCATCAGAGTTTCTTCTATGTTTCCTCTGCCTCTCTCTTTAATACCTGCCCCACTTCCTCCTAAGATGTCCTCCAGCCACCCATTACATATTTGACTTATTGCTTATCATTGTTTCCCCATTTCCTGTTCTGACCATACAAAAGCCAGAGTACTTGGATCTGTGAATGTAGGGAGGATCTCCGTTAGGGGTGGAGGATAGGGAAGCACCAAGGGAGTGGCCTGTGGTTTAGGGTTATAGTGGGCCGAGTGGGTAACGCTTCCACCTATTCAAACATTTCAAATGTTGGTCCCATCTTACAAACATAGGAGGTAGGTACCTGGAGAGTCTGGATGGTCTAGCTCTGGGCACTGTGCTAAAGAATTTTCTGGGCCTCAATACAGTCCTAATATCAATCTCACCTGCACCTCTGAGAAAAGGTGACAAAGGAGGCCGTCTTTTCAAAAGATTCACTGGAAATCAGTGCCATTCAGGGCAAAGCACGTGATCATTTAGATGATTATTTGGAGGATTTATTCATAAATGAGACTCATTCCACCCAGTTCAGGGAGGCCTGAAGCAGGCATCGGTCTGCAGCTGTGTTGGCTGGCGTTCCTCCCTCCTTCTGGGCCCATCAGCAGAGTAAACAAGGCTAGGAAAGCATGTGGCGGTCAAAGGCTGTCAAAATCTTTATTGCAAACTTAGAATTTATGAGGTTGAACTCCTAGGACAAGGCAAAATAAATGGTAGCAGTGCTGACAGTCTCTAGTAGCCGCCATCATATGATTCTTCTTGAAAATAATCGCAACAGTTATGCATTAATGCCTGTATGCATTAATGCCTGTATGCATTAATGCCTGTATGCATTAATGCCTGTATTTACTTTGCCAGTTCCACTCATGTAAAGCCAAAAAATTTTTTCAGCATATTAGAACGTGTAGCCTCAGAAAAAAATATCCATTCTTTATTGAAACCCTACCACATGGCAGTAGCTATGATGCATTTTCTAGTGAAGCACATCTAGCTTATAAAGCATGTGTAGAGATACCTCCATTTTATAAAGAAAGTCGGACTTAGAGACAATGCAACTTACCCAAGTCTGTACATTTCATAAATGGTAGAATTGAGATGTAAAACCATAAGGTCAGTTTAAAACCTACGTTCTTTTTATCACAGCTATGTTTTGCTGATAGAAGCAGAAATCTGTGTTGGTCAATTCTGTTAGTTTCAACATTGGGTGATTAGGAACAAATTAAATTTTTGTTGTTGTTGTTTTGGGGTTTTTTCTGAGTTGTAGTCTTACTCCATTGCCCCGGCGGGAGTGCTGTAGCCTGCTCACGGCCATCCCAGCGTCGACCTGCTGGGCTTCAGTCATCTTCCCACCTCAGCCTTCCAAGTAGCCAGAACCACAGGCCCACACTTCCATGCCTGGCTAATTTTTAAAATTTATTTTAGAGACAAGGCCTTGCCAAGTTGCCCAGGCTGGTCTTGAACCCACAGATTCAGGCAATCCACCCTCCTTCGCTCCCAAAGTGCTGGGATTACAGGCTGAGCCCCTGAGCCTGACCAAATTAAATTTTTTTAGAACCCAAGTCAAATGTTAGAAAAGATATTCCTCCTGAATTCTGTTAAGAGCACTTATGCCCATATCTTTCTTTTCCCTTGTATTTTTCAGTGAAAATCTAGTCTATTATACTTCAGTGAATGAAATAGGCTTTGGGGCCAGATACTCTCCTTCCGGAAATTACTAGGCTACTAATGAAGTCTCTGAGACCATTTCCTCATATTTAAAAGAGAGATAACTTCTCACATTTCATTTAAGGATTAGAAGCAATACATGTAAAACATCTGGCACAATTTGTATAGCTCAAAAAGGGTAGCTAGCGATTATTGTGGCATATGAAATTACTCTGGCAAAGAGACTCGAGCCTTCTGTCTGCTTATTTGCTTTGGAGTCCTAAGTTAACCAACTGCAGCCTTGCCCCTGCCTCAGACCTATACATATTATATACACACATAATATCCCCACAAGTCTCAAGGACAATATACATTTTTAAAGCTCTAAAATAAAAATTCTGTCGTGTTAAATAATTTATAAAATCTGCATTTATTTGTAGACTGTGGTGCTGAGTAGTAGATTGATAGCTCTTCATTGAAAGATAGCTGTCATGCAAAAGACAGTTGCAACAAGCAGGCAGAGAACCAAATAAAAAGCACAATCCCATTCACAACAGCCACACACACACAAAAGAAACACCTTGGCATCCACCTAACCAGAGAAGTGAAAATCTTTACATTGAGAACTACAGAACACTGCTCAAAGAAATCAAAGTTAACACAAACAAATGGAAAAACATTTCATGCTCATAGGTTGGAGGAATCAATATTGTCAAGATGTCCATCTCACGCAAGGCAATTTACAGATTCAATATAATACCCATCAAGTTACCAACATCATTTTTCTCAGACCTGGAAACAACCCCATTAAAAAGTGGGCAAAGGACATGAACAGACACTTCTCAAAAGACTACATACTAGCTGCCAACAGATACATTGAAAAAAATGTTCAGCCTCACTAAAACTACCATGAGATACCACCTAACTCCAGTAAGGATGGCTATTATTAAGAAGTCAACAAATAGAGGCTGGAACAGGTGTGGAGAAAGAGAACACTTTTACCCTGTTAGTGGGAGTGCCAGCTAGTTCAACTTCTATGGAATACAGAGTGGCGATTCCTAAAAGAATAAAAGTTGACCTTGCATATGATTCAGCAACCCCTCTCCTGGTAATATACTCAGAGGAACATAAGTCATTCTACAAAAAAAGACACCTGCACATGCATGTTCATTACTGCCTATTCACAATAGCAAAAACATGGAACCAGCTCTACTGCCCACTGAAAGTGGACTGTATCGTATACATGATGGAGTATTATACAGCCATAAAGAAGAACAAAATCATGGTCTTCACAGCAGATCGAATAGAGTTGGAGACCATGATAGTCAATGAACTATCACAGGAATGAATAACTGAATACCACATGTTCTCACTTATAAGTGGGTCTTGAACAATAATCACGTTAGCACAGGGAGGGATAGGCAGTCACTGGGCACTGCTAGAAGAGAAAGGGAGGGAGAGAGGAAAGTAGAGGGCACGGGACAAAACAAAGGGTACTTGGTTCATACCAGGGGGAGTAAGGGTCGGTTAGAAGCCCAAACTTACCTGCAAGTAGTCTACTTACGGAGTGAATTCTCACTTGTACCCCACATCTCTATAACAATAAAATAATTTAAAAAAAAGAATTATCACGGTCAAAGAAACAGAATACTCCACAAGTCTAACTGTGTATTGACATTTCATAAAATAGGACTATACAATTAGGTGTTTTTATTTCAAAGACTAGAGGTCTTCAAGTCTTTTTTTTTTTTTTTGAGTAGGAATCTCACTCTGTTGCCCAGGCTGGAGTGCAGTGGCACGCTCACGGCCCCCACAACCTCGAACTGCTGGGCTCAGGTGATTCCTTCTGCCTCAGCCTTCCAAGTAACTGGAACCACAGGCGCATGCCACCATGCCTGGCTAATTTTTTGGATTTATTGTAGAGATGAGGTCTCGCCAAGTTGCCCTGGCTGGTCCTGAAGCCCTGGACTCAGGCAATCCTCTCGCCTCCACCTCCCAAATTACTGGGATTACAGGCGTGGCCAAGTCTTTTTAATAATATAAAATATAACATCAAATAAGTACCTAATATAAGTGGTAATATGCTGTCTAGCACAAAATTATTTTAATATTACCAAATTGTTACATAGCAATATTTCATACCTATGCATATATTCACTCACATGTGCAGTCTATACCAACTCAAAATTAGTATTAGCAGGATCTTGAGAATATTTAGCAGTAAGCTTAAAATTCCAGTACAATTTAACAACACACTTTCATTGTGCTGACCCAAGTCAACTGCAAAATGTTTTTTCTTCCCAGCTCATCATTTTAGCATTTCTATCTCTTTTTCCCTTTCTGCTGATTTTTGCTATAGCTGAAAATTAGGTGAGTTTCTGTAAATGAATTATGGGTTTCAGAAGAATATAGAATAATACTGGATGCATTAATTTAAGTCTACTGATGGAAGAATATTATGTTTTGATTTCTAAAATAAAAGCATTTCAAAAGTGCTGGGAATGTTGAAGAAAAAAAAAGATTGAAAAATTTTGAAATTTGAAAAAGCAAATACCTAAAGGCTGGTAAGTCTCCAAATTAATCAAACCAGAATTCAGAGGGGGAAATAAACACACCTCACAAATCCTTGTGTGTTTGTTTTCGAGATTAAAGCCCGACAAAAAATAAATAATACAGGATGAATGGAATGAACTGAGGCTGAGAAGTTTTCAGAAGATCAAGTAAGAGAAATTCAAACAATGGAAGATGATTTCAAACTCAAGAGGAGTTTTGTAATAAATTCTATGTGTATTCCTATCTCTACCTCCTTTATGGTGAGCACAACAGAAACACTTTAGGCTTCCACTCTTCTATGGGCAACTATTACTTAAATTATCGTCTACCTGAGAGAGTGTAAAGTGAACATTTTATATTCTATATCAGTTTTATCCTAGATTCAATATACTTCCATTCATAATAGCTTCCATTGTCATCTGTCAGCATATGGTGTTGATCATACAGTGCACAGTAAGACAGACACAAGGTTTTCAAATACCATGAAGTATTTTAGAGGCCTGGATTTTACAAAATAAAAAAGTCACATTAGAGCCCTGTTGCTAGGCAAGTCGAGCCCAGCTGTGTTCAGTCTTCGACAACAGGACATTTTATTCACTGCTCAGCATTGAACACCAATGTCGCTTAGTAGGAGTGGAACCTATTACCCAAAATACCAGGATGACGGATCTTTCTACAAATGCTCTCGGGTATACACAGAGAGATTTGGTGATGGACACAGATTCAAATTCACTTGCTCCCTTAAGCCTAAACTTTCCCACTCCTTTTTCAAAATGATACATTTGCTGTGTGAATGAGAATGCTAATAGCCTAAGACACAATGTGTGTTATCATTTTTCTTTATTGAGAAAGAAGGGAGCAGTCATTATAACAGCATTTAAGACATTCTCAGATGAGGGATTTTGTTCCTAAGAAGAAATGAAAATAGGTCAGCAAGGGCTTCTGTTCACAGAAAATACCATTGGTATTGGTAAGATTGGTTGTTAAAATAAATATAGTAGTTAGTCACTAGCAACAATTTTTTTCAACAAATATTTTGCACTGCTGGGAAAGTCATTCATTGAATAGTGTGTAATTGGCACACTTACACTTGACTGCTGGATGTGGACTCCTAGGGCCACTTCTGGCTCTGTGACTAGCTGTGTGACTATGGACCAATCATTTCACCATTTTAGTCTTTCCCCAGCTCTAAAATGAAAGGCTTGAAATTTCATTTTTAACCTTCTTTCTACTCTGAGTTTTAAACGACTCTGCATTCTAAGGAACACATTCATTCAGGCATGTGACTTTCCCCAGGAAGATGATTTCTTTCTTTCTCTGCATCCCCTGTGTATTGATGTGCATGTCTAATGATTCAATTGCTTTCATTTTCTATATGAAAACATAAATTAAAAACGGGCATTAGAAGGAAGTGGCATTTCCCATATTTAAGGAAACTTTAAAATATGGGAGACTATTTCTAAAATAATTTATACTGAAAAATGCTTTCACATTTATGCATCTATGCATCTATGTATAAAGACAAAAGATGGGTTTACATGGAATATGCTTTTTAAAACTATATGTTTTGACAACTGTGATGAACACTTGTTTCTTCTGAGAATGACTCTGTGTGTGTGTTCTTGTACCACGTAGCAAGGTAGCCTGCTGTGTGCTTGAGGCAGCCACCTCCAGGCTGACTTCAGCGGTTCTCTTCGAATCCTCTTATCTGTGGGTGTGACCTCATTGGCAATAGGGTCTTTGTAGTTGTCATTAGGTATGAAGAGGTCATAATGGATGACGGTGGACCCAAACTCCAATATAGCTGGTGTTCCTGTAAGAAGAGAGAAATGGGGATACAGAGACCAACACACACAGGTAGAACATCACGTGATGACAGAGACAAAAGACTGGAGTGCGGGTGGCTGCAGGCCCAGGAACACAAAGGCAGGCAGGCCACCGGCAGAAGCCGCAAGTTGATAATTCTCCCCTAGAGTCTGCAGAGAGAGCACAGGCTTGCCGACAGCTCGATTTCACGTTTCTAGCATTCAGAATTGTGAGACTATAAATTGTGTGTGTGTGTGTGTGTGTGTGTGTGTGTGAGAGAGAGAGAGAGAGAGAGAGAGAGAGAGAGAGAGAGAGAGAGAGATTAAGCTCTTCAGTGTGTGGTACTTGGTTAAGCAGCCCCAGGAAATGAATAGGGGTGATGACGTAGAGGGGTGGAGAATGAACAGTTCTTTCCATGAATAGTGCTCGAATAAATTTATAGCCATGTAGGAAAAAGAGAAATTTGATCCTATTTCAAACCATACACAAAAATCAATGTTTTTCTATATTGTAGATACAAAGATGAAAAGCAAAATAATAAACCTTGCAGAAGATAATAATAATGGCAAGTCTTCATTATGTAAGGATAGGACTGTATTTTCTAAACATGACACAGAAAACATGAACTATAAAGGAATCAGTAGGTAAACTTTACTACAATACATTTAAGATCTTGGGCTCCTTAAAAGACATTATTAAGTGAGTGAAAAAAAAATGAGCCACAGAGTGGGATAAGATCTTAGCCACACATATAACCCACACGGTGCCGTTATCCAGAATGTTTAAAGGGTTCCCATGGATGTGGGTGAGGATGTGAAGCCACAGGGCGCCCATATCCGCTCCTGGGAGTCTAAAGTGGGACAATCACTTTGGAAGACAGTTTGGCATGTTGAGTTATGGTTGCAGGCATGCACTCCCTGGGACCAACAAATTCCATTTTTAGAAATGAGAGCTCATGTAGACACACCTACTAGAATATTCCTAGCAATGGGGTTTGTAAAGTTCACCAATAGTTGAATATAAAAACAAATTGTAGTATAATCATACAAAATACTATAAAAGCAATTAAACTAAAAAAAACTATAGATACATGCAACTCCATGGGTATCATAAATAGAATGTTGAATGAAAGAATCTGGAACACAGAAGGATACATACTAGACGATTTCACTTACATGAAGTTCAAAACCAAGCAGAGCTAAACTGTAGTGTCAAAGGATAGGTGCTTAGGTATTAAAATCATGTTTTTGAAGGAAGCAAATAGTGAACTTAAATGTTAAGATCATTGGCTACTTGTGAGAGGTAGGAAAGGAAAGAACAATAATTAGAAGGAATCTCACATGGACTTTCAAATGACAGGTAGTATTGTAATTCTTCTAAAGATTAGTAGTTAGGGTGTTTGCTTTGTGATAAAGTATTGTACATGTCTTCATTGCTGAATTTTTGGTATAGGTGTTTTATTTCGCAATAAAAGTCTAACTGAAAAAAGTCAGACATACGAGACAAATTCTGGCTTAGTTTTTAATATGCATTATCTACTGGGACTAGGACAGGGAGCACTCCCTCTTGTTTTTGCTTTGATGTTTCCATTGATTTTGTTAATTTTCGTCATGCTAAGTACAGTTTGGAGGAAAGCAATGTGAATGGGAGGGCTTCTGATCAATTTCACCAACATGTTTCCTGAATATGATGACAAGCCCAAAACACAACTCCATACAAAGCAAAACACATGTGGTGCTCTGCTCCAAATAAATCACAGTTTTCAGTGGAACCATCAAAATAATATTATAGCTGTGAAAAACTTACCATTCCATGCTTAGAGGCTCACTATGCAGTCACAGAAAGGCTCCAATAACATAGCTTACATCATTACCAAAATTAACATTTATTTCGGAGGACTGTAATGAACATTTATCAATTAAGTGTGCTCTCTTTTCTTGCATCTCTCAATTAAAGATCAAATACTACAAGTAAGGCACCCAAGAGGAAAAAAGTGTAGTATATTTGTAACTTGTTCTTTTAATTTCACTCTACAGTATTTTCTAATTTTTTTTTTTGGCCTATGAAGGAAAATGTCTGGTTTGTTCAAGTCATTTGCACGTGGGAATATGCTTAACCTTTTTTGCTAAAATAACATAAATAATTACAAAATATAAACCCTGTTATTTTTTCCTAATGATATATGCTTTACTTTCATGACTTTCATCAAGTAGTCCATAGCTCTCCAGTTCATATTGCCTGTGTCCAGACCACATGGCCAAATTCTTTTAAAAAGATAATTGGAGCACAATTGTCATTAAAATTTCCTTTCATAAATCTCAGAATTACATTTTGAAAAATGTAGTAAATGTCATCACTCATAAAAATTAGAACACATCTATAACCAACACAAGAATGTTCTTAAAAATATTGAGTAGCTAAATTGGGTTGCCTATTATTCTCTCACAAATAAAACAACTCTGCAGAAAAACTAGCAAGCTAAAAAAACCCCAAAGATATCATTAACAGATACACTTTTGTGTGTATTCTTCCAACTTCTTTGCTATAAATGCATGTACCCTTACTTGTTTATGCACACACACTCATATATAATGTTATTTCAATTGATGAAAAAACAGTTTAATACTTAATAATAAATAACTGCTACTTATTAATAATTTAAGTATTGCCTGCTTTTAAAAACATTTCAGGAGGTCAGCCCTAAGAGCAGAACACTCAAATTATTGGATGGTGTGTAGAAAGTGAAAGGTCATACTCTCTGATTATTTCGAAACTTTCCAATCCTCCATCAGATTGCATTGGGGAGAAACTCACCACAGTAGTATGGTTATATCTCTGGGGCTGAATCACCTCCTTGAAAGAAATTATTCTTATTTTGTGATTTTAGAGCACTTGGCTCCCTAGGAAAAGCCAGTTTTGAAGCCCCTACTGATAATGAACAATAAGAAGAAAATGATTTTAAACGCAGAATGAAGTTTGTGGTGAACACAAATGTAAGTAGGGAGACCAATGGCTCTCTTAGGCTAGCAGAGATCATTGTAGAGTTGCTGTGATAATATGATCACCAGCATATTATCACATATGGCATAACAATGCTATCGTAGCTCACATTTGCATTATGTTTGATCCTGAGCATCTTAAATACTTGATCTACATATAACTCTGTGCTCGATATAGCAATGAAGATACTTGTCAGGAATAATAATTTCCCCATTTTACGTGTGTGTGTGTGTGTGTGTGTGTGTGTGTGTGTGTGTGTGTGTGTGTGTGTGTGTGTGGAGGGTGATTGGTCCTTTCTTTTATATAAACTCTTGAAAATGTTGCTGCCTGTTACCCAGTGAGGTGCAGTTAAGAGTTGAGCATTACTGAATTTCATGGCCAAGGAAATTACTGCTGTTATAGGCCTGTGGATTCCTCCGCAGATGCCAAAACCACTGATTTATATGGAAAATTCATCCAGAAGTCTTACTCCTTTAACTATTATGAGAAATATATTATTTGCTAGATAACTTACCACTGAATGTGAGAGACTACAAGGAAAGCCCAATAGATATTTTTAGTAAATACTGTGCACGTGCATGTGTGTATGATGTGCTTTACAGAGAAAAAGTAGACAGGTGTCCATGAGGAGGCCGGAGAGAAGGAAAGGAGAAAAATGGAGCAGGAATCAGAACATGTAACTTTAAGAATCAGAAGGTATTTGACTCACCTCTAATAAAGAAGGACTTCATTCTGGCCCTGAGTTTGGTTCACCTTAATCAGTACCAGTAATTTCTAGTAGTATCTGGTCCACAAAGACAGGATGGCTTTTTAAAAAAAAATTTGATTTCTCCTGCCTAAGGAAGGGTGCTGCATGGAGGAAACTTTTTACAAAAAAGAGAATTGATACTTAGAGGGCGCTTTCATTTTAGAGAGGTTAAGGTCAACTTCAATATGTCTGACATACAACTCTTTTTCTCCTGGGACACATTATGACTTCAAATGAAATACATTTTTTTCCCCTTGGAATGAACAACCTTTTCTCGTGGGAAAACCGTCCAAGGTGAGGACAGAAAATGTGTGACCCTAGGAAATGCTACAGTTCTACAGCTGGTGCAGAAAATTCCATTTGGGCTATTTGGTCTAATTCAGCATCACAATTCCATCATCATCTACTTGCAGACGAGACAAGAGTAAATACATCTGTTGCTTATTTATGGCGTCTGCATTTAAAATAAGAAAACACAGAAGGTTTGGTTTGCTTATGAATCTAAGGCAAAGGCTCTTTCTTTGAAATCTGTACTGCAGGTCATGGTCTGTTCCTGATCTCATTTTAAACTGGTCGGAAATAATTTTTTCTCCTCTGAAACCATCCACTCCCGAGTCTTGCCTTTAGGAAATGCTTCTCCTCCTCTTCCATCAGTTTGCACACTCATTCATCTGCTCCACATCACACACAAGCCTTTCCATAACTGAAAGGAGGCTGGGGTGACCCGGGCTTCTGAGCTTCTGTTCCTGCTTTATGGATGGGGCTTGTCAACTGCCTGACACGTGCTATTTGTTTCCTGAACACTTTAATTTCAAGCTCTTTATATTTGCTGAAATTATTTTATTTTGGATTGGTCTTTTGCTCCTTGTTGATATTTTGTTTTTTGTATAACTTAGAGATTGAGTAATCATGTTCATTTCTACTGAGTTGTAGGTTAGCAATAGTCTCTATATTTTTAATTCACATTTTTATTATAGAAGTAATATATATACTAGCTTTGCTTATGAAATAAAATGTAAAATGTCACATCTTTACTCCATATTCCCTCAATCAGAGGTAATTATAGGAAATTATATGTACAGATGCTTCAAATATATGTCTGTATACTTTTTTATTTGCATAAAAATAAACATGCTCGTGTTATTATGTTTTACTACGATTTGGTGACCTGTCTTCTATAAGTGGACCCATACTTATGTCTGTAAATAAACGATCTATAAATTCCTAGAGGTGGAATTGCAGTGTCAAAGTGTATTTGCATTTAAAAGTTTGGAAGATCTTGACAGATGGCTTGTAATACTACTAATCTATGCTCCTAGCAACAGTTTATGAAAAGTCAGCTTTTCCATTTCCTAACAAATAAAGGTGTACTAACAATTAATCTTTTTCACCTTGGAAGATGAAAAAAAAATTGTGTTTTTAGTTTTCATTAGCTTATTTTTAGCGATGTTAAATATCTTTCTATATACTTATTGATCACATGTGTTTCTTTCTCTGTAAAATACATTTTTGTGTCATTTGTCCATTTTTCTGCTTCCTTCATGGTCCTTTTCTAGTTGATTTGTGAAACCTCATTTTATAGCAGATAAATTAGGCCTTTGCCACAGATTAGGCCATTTTGTTGGTTTACTGTAATTAAAAAATGCAACTTTGTGTATGGTGCTGCTCTCAGAATCCACTAAAAAAATTTTTTTTTACATGGACAAATCTTCCATTGTAGTTTCTAGGCTTTCTAAAAGTCCTTCCCCCATTCCAAAAATATAAACATATTTACCATTATTGATCTCTGGGTTTCCAGCCACCTGCTTCCCTCTCTCACGTCCTTTCCTCCTCCTTCCTTCTTTTATTTTCTTCTAATATTTAAATGTTTGTCTCATCTGGAATTCATTCTGATATAAGAAGTGAGGTAGAGATTCATGTTTTTCCTTAAACTGTCAACCAGTTATCTTACACAATTTATTGAATTACTCATTTCTTCTCTATTCATTTAAAATGATACATTATTAACATTTTAAAACATAATTTGGCCTGAACTTTTAAAAATGAATTTTTGCCTTAGTGAGCTCGGGCTACCATAGCAAACGATGATAGGCTGGGTGGCTTAAACAATAGACATCTATTTCTCAGAGTTCTGGAAGCTGGAAGTCTGAGATCAGGGTGGCAAGGGTTCTACGGTTAGCTTGCTAACAGCCATCTTTTTGCTGTGTCATCACATGGTAGAGAGAGAGAGTGTGTGTGTTTTGGTCTCTTGCTCTACTGATAAGGACACGAATCCTGCAATTGGGGCCTTATCCTTTTGACCTCATCTAAACTTAATTACCTCCCAAAGGTCTTACCCCCTCACCATCATCATATTGGAGACTCAGGCTTCAATATAAGAGTTGTGGAGGAACACACACATTCAGTCCATAACAGTTTATTTTATTTATTTATTTTATTTCAATAGCTGTAGGGGGTACCCATAGTTTTTGGCTACATGGCTTCACTGTATAGTGGTGAAGAAGTCTGAGGTTTACGTGTAACTTCCACTTCACCCTGTGCACACTGTACCCGACAGGTGATTTTTCGTCCCTCCATCCCTTCCCTCCAAAAACCATTTTTAAGAAGCACTAAATAAAAACTATTAGGCATGTTCAAGCAGCAAAAATCACAACAACAACAAAAATAACAAAAACCAAAACAACATAAAACCTTATTCCTTTAAAATCTTTTGAGAATATATTTTATTCCAGTCAAGAAGCTCCAAAATTGCATCAGTCTCTCCCCTTTGACAAGCAACTCCTAGTCTCTGTGGCAATGGGAAATATGCCAACAACTGCGACACGATATGTTCACAACTGTAAGAAACTGTGTGTTTATTCAGCAATCAACTCAACAATGTGCCCCTGGGGAGAGGCACATGAAACTTCGACCAGCGGTGTCAGGGAAGACCCCCTCAGGGCAGTGTGCCTTGGCTGAACCTCCAGATGACTGAGGGTGACCTTTCCAGGTCCTCTGTGCCCAGTGCCATGACCTGAGAAGACCAAAGTGAAGATGCTTTTGCCCTGATTTATGATCATTGTGATCATCAAATAAGCATCATGTGTTAGTTCTGCTGGAGGTGGGAAGGAACGTGTTACAAAACCAGTAGTCGTTAGGAGTTCATAAGCTTTTTTGCAGGGAAGATTCCCATTAAATGTGAGTTAAAAATAAACCTTGAAGGACTTTGGAAATTCCTATTGGGAACTTATTATCGTTCCTTTTCAAAGGTTTCCAAACCTACTTCTAGGAATAGTGATAGATAATTAGGGAATAACAAATCTGTGTTCTGCAGGATACGACAGGGCCCAATTCTGGCTGAGAAAGCTAGTGAGCCATTAAATGTTGTATCTGGGTCAACAAACAGCTGTTCAAAGATATCTGTGGTATTTGCTGTTTACTCTGATTGCCTTGGATAATAGTCACTAGGCAACAGGACGGTTTGCTCCGTTGTGCATGGCGGCTGTTAGTTAAGTTGTGTAACGTGCCAAGGCCTGCTAGGCATTGCCGGGCCGGCTAAGATGAGCACAGTCGTGCAAAGAAGCATGGAGCAGAGCACTCAGTGAGGGGGCTTTGCCTCCTCCAATGCCTTATACAAATATATTAGCAGCATTACTCATTTACTCTGATTAAGATCCTTTAGGGTAGATTAACGGGAAATAACCTACATATTTTTGTAAGCTGAGTATGTGTCTCAGCTATGTCTGCCAATGTCTGGGGAGAGAAACATGAATACCTTAGAAATCATATTTATCAGCTACAGCATAATATGCATGAAGCTGGTAACCAGAAAAATCCTTTAAGGTGATTTTTTTTTAAAAGAAAAAATAAACAGAAAACTTCTTATGGCAAATAAGCTTTTAAAGTCCAACAACCACAAATACGCAGCTTAATGAGTTTCATAAACTGGATACACTTTTTTAACCGGCACCCAGCTCAAGAAATAAAATGTCACCTCCACAGGGATCATTCTAATCACACCACGGGCCCTGCTTGGACGGGGTGTCTCATGGTAAGCAGGGAGCCTAGAACGGACGGAGGAAGTTGAGGCTTCCTGCTCAGAGGGAAATTGTCTCCACCTCTTCTCCCCAAAGACAGGGATGCCCACAGTACTCCAGAAGGAACAGAGAGCCAGGGAGTGTTTCCAGCCATTCCTAGGGGGACATTGTTGCAGAATTGGAGTGCCTCATTTTGAGGCAAAGTGCTGAGCAAACACCTGCATGTGATGAACGCGGCTGATGAAAACCACAATTTGAACATCTTGAAGTAAATTGAGAACACTTCACGGTGAATATTACGACACATGACACCTCAAGAAATGACTGATTCAATGTACCTGGAGGGAAGGAGCAGGTTAGGGACAGAGCAAACAGATGAGGTCTCTTCCAGAAAGATCTTCCAGGGTCCTCGAAAGAAAAAATTGCTACTTCATCAAACACGTACGCACACCAAAAAGCACTATGATCTGTATATTGCATACATGTTTTTGCTTGTTGGGTTTACAGACACTGGTAATGTTATGAGCTCTGGCTTTTTTGTTTGCTTGTCCTTTTTGATTTAGACTCAGGATCTCACTCTGTTGTCCAGGCCAGAGTGCAGTGGTACAATCAGAGCTCATGGCAGCCTCAAACTCCTGGGCTCAAGCAATCCTCCAGCCTCAGCCTCCAGAGTAGCCAGGACTAAAGGAATGCGCCACCATGCCCAGCTAATTTTTAAAAACTTTAAGCTTGTTTTAAAATTTTGGTAGAGATGGATCTTGCTATGTTGCCCAGGCTGGTCTCAAACTCCTGGGTTCAAGTGATCCTTCCATCTAGACTTTCCAAAGTGCTGGGATTACAGGTATGAGCCACCAATCCTGGTCTTTCTATTTTTATTTTTTTCAAATTTTCAAAATTTTTTCATGTTTTCAAGATGCAACTTTTGTGTTGCTTTTGGAATTCCTCAATTAGAAAACAGTTTCTAGCACTGCTTGGAAGTGATACTTGAGCCAGATACCTGCAGAAAAGAATATAGAAGTAAAATATGGATAAATAAAATAATCCCTGTACCTAGCATGCAAATAGCCTGTTTTTGTTAGAACACATGAATTGCTTATGTAGCAAAGTTTCATGCCAGCTTTATTAGACTCAATCTACTTTATTTCTTTATTTAGTCTCTGCAGAACAATATTTTTTTTAGTACATCAAACAAAGATTTCGGGTATAAGACCTATGCTGCTAGGAGTGCTGATAACAGTGCTGCCTCAGAGATCACTTGTAGACCAGGTAAACATTTAATGCAGGAAGAAAAGTGTGGCCCCTTGTACTTAATTCTGTTACTCACATAGAGCAAGAAGTATGCTGATGATTTAACCAAAGCAATATTCAGTTAAAAAACGCTATTTCATAATTTTTAACATATTAAACTCTTCAAAACAAGCTTTTGTTTGGTTATCAGTGTTTGGTTCTATTAAGAATTTATTACTATCATTTAGAACATAACTACCCCTCAGAGACTGGGAATTTTACTATATGTTAGAGTAGAAACCTTAATTATCTACACTAAGAAGATGTGATGAAATTATATGTTAAAGCAGTAATTATGGTACTCAGGAGTCTAGTAGTCCATGTTCTTTAGATTTTAATTAGTAATGTTAGCTAAAAAAAAATCAAAACACTAATATATTTTAAGACATTGCTGTTAAAAGTATACCCGAAAAATAAGGATTTTTGTAGTGAGTTTATTGGGGTCAAAGAAACACTTAAAATTGTGATAGTAATAAGTAGTGTATTTGTAAATCAAGTGCAATTTACAAAGTACTTCTTTGGTTTACTGAAGTAAATGCAAACATTCATAAATCTGTATATAATTAGCTGAGATATTAATGGGAACAAACATAAAACGTGTCAGACTAGAAAACATCCCACTTAGCATGACATTTGGCTTTATTTAAGCTTTATTGAAATTGATAATCATTTGTATTAGTTCCCTTTTTTGATCTTCTTTTTGTTTTTCTTTACCCTCCCTCCCTGATTTACTTTCTTGACGATTTTTTATCTGTTTAATATTTTCTTTTTTTTTAATTTAATTTTTATTTTTTCAAAGTAATATATATATGCATAATTTCAAAAGTGAATTAGTTCTTTAAGGCTTATAAAAGAATCTATAAATTCTTGTACCCTACTCTCTACCATTCTTGCTTTCTGTTTCTTTTCTTTTTTTTATTATTATTTTCAGCATCTTGTGGTTTCAGGGAAGATTATTCAGGCATCTGTTTCTCAGTATCTGTCTCACAGATCAGGGTGTATGGTTTTGTGTTTGCAAAGAAATAAAAATCTGTATGAACCGTACTCTATTCCATTGAGAGATTTAATTGAGTAAAAGAGGCTTCAAAACCAAGTCTACCATGTTCCGGTTTGCAATACATCAGCTGAGGAGCTATCAACTATTACAATTTTTTTGAAAACACAAATGAAAGTAAATTTCAAAGCAAACCAACCTTTTTCAGAGATGCCTTGACTCTAAATATAGGTGTGATGAGGTCTAAGTTTGCATCAGTGTGTGACTAGGGAAATTTCCACATGATGGGAGGTTTTCCTTTGATTCCGTTGTTTTAAAACTACAACAACAAGTGATCATTAATACATAAATTATTTTTAAAAGATAACAGAGGGCTGTTCCTTAAACCATTAATTAAGACTCCCTTCATTCAGGTTGACTAAGAGCTCCCACCTAGAAGACAGTTGAGTGTAACAGCCAGAATAAAATTAGAAATGCCATCTAATTGAAGACAGCACTCCAATGAGACATTGCAGTTAAACCTGGTTCATCACGGCTGGGTTCCACCCTTGCAGTCCTAGAAGGAGCCACTTTCCTGTCCAGTTATTGTTACATTTCATCCTACATGAACAAATTATTGTATTCCTCCCTAAATCCACTAGTATCTAGTATATGAGAGGCAAAGTTGTCAACATGAGCATAATGGGTCAGAGTTGCTGGAAGAACAGTGATCCTGCATATGCTGGGTGAAGACTCACAGTTGGCAGGTAGCCCACTGGGCCCTGAACTAAGAGACTGAGAGAGTCCCACATTGGAGAAGAGGTTTTCAGGAGGTATTTCCCTTTCATTTAAGTCCCTTTTCAGGAATCTTGCTAATTTAAAGCAGTGTCTTTCACATTTTTTTGCGAAAATACTTTTTCAGTAGTATTTCTTTTGCCATTTGTCCACTAAGATTAATTAAGATGAATGTACATTTGGCCTTGTTAAGCAGTTTTAAGATTATTGTGAGATCAAATCTGTTCTGTTTAAAGCATGATCACAGATAGAAGTTGCATACTTTGTTGACCAATTGCTGACCAATTGTGTAGTATGTCAATATGGCTTTTTAAGTGCTCCTTTCAGAAAGGGAGGTGGGCAGAAATAAAATTTCATCGTTTTTCTGAATACCCTCCACCCCTTCCCATGAAGTCTTTGTGGAATCCCTAAATCACAAATAGTCATGGATTTAGTTCTTTCTTTTTAAAATCTGCCACATAACTCTTTCAGTGATTGACATCTCATCACTCACTTGGTGGCCACCAAGTCTGGAAACATGGATAAACACACAATAAATGGGTTGTTGAGATTATATTATAAAACATGATAAACAATATATCTGTATTTCCAGATTTTATGGCCACCCTCTGTAACGAGTAGCTCTCCATGCATAATAAACATCTATTTTTCACAGTTTTAAATTCAACTATAGTTTTTTCAAGACATATTTTTTCTGTCACTGCTTTTACAAATGTCACAGGTGTAATATGTGTTTTTTAAAATTAAAGTGAGCATTTAAGATGCATATTTAAAAATAAGGTATTTTTCCCCCCTGAACACTAAAGTAACACACACTTATTGTGAGGAAATTAAAAAACATAAAAATCTGAAAGAAGGGGAACTATCTTGTATAATAAATTACCAAGTGGTAATCACTACTCGCATATAGGCATAGTTGCTGCATATATTTTTGTATTTGAAATAATATTTTATAAAAAATTGTATATATTTTTACTTGACAATGTCTCATAAATATTTCCCCTTATAATGAACATACTTTGAAGACATACTTTAAATTCTCATATAATTGTTCACAATATAGTATATTTTATGTTTTATAGTAAATTTAAATGTCTCACTATTATTGAATACCTAGGTTGATTCAAATATTTTGCGCTTATAAATAACACAGCAATAAACATCTTTCTATGTAAAACTTTTCTGGTCTAAGGCATATGTGTATTTTTAAGGCTCTTAGTAAAAAAGTCAATGCATTTTCTTTTTCTTTTCTTTTCTTTTTAATTATAAAGATGTGGGGTACGATTCAGGGTTAGGTATATAAATGTTGATTATGCCGGTAGCCTTATTGAATCAATGCATTTTCTAGCAACTATAGAAGTTTAGTCTAATGTATGATCACACTAATTTTAATACTAAGAATACTAATATAATATCACTGATTCTAATACAAAGAATAAGTAATACTGATATTAAGAATGATATATTTATACAATTTTGCCAACTTGTTAAGAAAAAAATGTTTTGTCAGTTTAATAGGTTGAATACTTTTTTTAACTTAATTTTTTTATTTTAAGGATGTGGAGTACAATTCAGGGTTAGGTATACAAATGTTCATTATGCAAGTACCCTTGTTGATGAGGTGTGCCCCCACTTCCCCAGGCAGATTCTCACTACTACCAATCCCGCCTCCCCACCCCCCCGCAATTTTCCCTCTACTGCCAATCCTTTTCTTATAGTATTACGATAGTTGTTCAAGTTCTGCTTATAAGTGAGAACATGTGATACTCAGTTCTTTGTTTCTGCGATACATCACTCAGTATTATAGACTCTAAGTTCATCCAGGTTGCTGTGAAGCTCATGATTTTGTTCTTCTTTATGGCTACGTAATATTCCATCGTGTATATGTACCACTTTTTTTAATCCAGTCCTCTTTTGATGGGCAGCATGGTTGGTTCCATATTCTTGCTACTGGAGCACTCTTTTTCTTAAATTTATTTGCTACTTATATTTCTTAACTTGTGAAATGTTTGTTCATGTTTTTTGTATAATGATATTTTGGTGATCATTTATTAGCTCAAATTAAGAATGCAACTTTTTGCAATATTTGTCGTAAATATTTACGCAGTCTTTCATTTGTTTCTTAATTTTATTTAAAATACATTTTTGTAAAATCGAATATATTGATATTTTTCTTTCTGATAACATCTAATGCTTGCAAGTTTAGAGAGTCTGCCTGGTCCAGAGATCAGACAAATATTTATCTTTAAAAAAAAAGTTTGAATTTTACATGCAAGTGTTCAATCTTTCGTAGTTTAATATGGGTTGTGTTTTAAAATCAAATTTGGAAACTACAATGAGGTCTTTGAGCCTACGTAAAAAAATAATATGTATTGTTAAACTTCTGATAATCCTTGATGATTCTGTGCAAATGTTCAAATTAACCTAGCCAAATTAACATTGTCTATTTTAGACTTTAAAGGACCAAATTGTGTCTCCAGTCTCTGGATCTTTGGAAGCTGCATGAGCCTTGAAGAATAATAAGTGTCAGGATAGTCATTAGCTGCTCTCTCTGAAAACTGTTTCTCAGCTTGTTTTGCAGTTATTAAACGAGATTTTAGAGGGAAGCTTTCTGGTTGTTATTGGACAAGCTGAACTAACTCAATGGTGAGTCAACGGTCACTGTTCTTGCAGACATGAAATGGAGCTTAATTTTCCAAAGAAGCCACTGTCACTGATATGAAATGGCATTCTAGTGACATTTTCTCCTTAGAAGTTAGTGCTGCTGCCTGTGTTTTGAAATTTAATCTGAGACCCAGTGGGCAAGCGCTCCAACAGGGGTTAAGAATAATGAGTCATTCGGGGTGCCAACATCTGTCTTCAGTTTGAAATTGATGTACTGTTATTTAAAAAAAGAACTTCTGGCTTTTCGCAGACGAATAATTAGTGTCTCACTGCTTTGAGAATTTGAAAAATGCTTTTTATTTTTCCATCTTATGACTGAGTGTATGGTGGTAAAATTCTCGAAATTATTTTGAGTTTGTGGGAAGCACATTAGTTTATTTACATTCTGAATCATTTCCCCTGGAAATTGAAATGAGTTTAAAGGAATTTTATAGGTCTAGGCACATTTTGGGTGAATGCCACTGAAGATGGCACTCTTGTTGGAAGGCTGAGTTCCCACCTCAGACCCTCCAAGGTCAAGGTTATAGAATGACTGTTGCACAGATGGAACAAGAGTAGAAGAAAGTGTCAGGCAGGTAATGGCACTGTTACCTGCCATTGAATGGCACTGCCATCTCACGGCGACGTCCCTGCCACATGTCATTCCTCAGGTGGGTGACAGTAATCACAACACTCTAGTGAACACAATGAGCCTCAGGCACGGAAAGATTTCAAATATCTGGGAAAAACGTGAAATGTGCACTCAATTACCCAGGCATTTTCTTTTTTTTCTTTTTTCTTTTATTTGATTGTAGAGATGAACTCTACAATAAAATAAAATAAAATAAAGTAAGGTACAAGTAAGAATGAACTTCACAAGTAGGCTGCATGCAGGTGCGGTTTGGGCCTCCAACTGGCCCTCATTTCCCCATGTTTAGGACCAGGTATCCTTTGTGTTGTTTCTCCCCAGACAGTACCCAGTGACTGCTGTTCCCTCCCTTGTGCTGATGTTACTAGTGTTCAGGGCTCACTTATTGAGTGAAAACATGTGGTATTCATTCTCTGTATCTGTGACAGATCACTAAGTATGACCATCTCCAATTCCATCCAGTTGGCTGCGGAAGTCCATGATTTTGTTCTTCATTATGGCTGCTTAATACTCCATCACCCAGACACTTTAAAATAGTCAGATGCGAGGTGTTGTGTAAATGAAATGAAAGTCATCTACTTGTTTTTGCATGGCTGTAGTCTCAAAGTGGAAGAATAATAAATCTTCTAATTGATTCTATGATTGACAGACAACTTATCTTTTTGGTAAATATAGGTTATCTGTGAAAAGACCAAACTACTGAAGACCCCAAATAATGAATTCTCTTTATAATCTGCAGCACTTCCCTATCACTCCTTCTATTATTCCATCTTAAATATATTAGGACATTCCTGGAGATATAGTTTGTGGGAAAAAATACTCAAGTCCCCAAATAATTATCCATTTTGCTATTTAACATCAATTGCTTTATTTTATTATTATTTTTTTGAGTTGGTGTCTCACTCTGTTGCCCAGGCTGGAGTGCATGGCACGCTTCCGGCCATGCACTCCAGCCTTGACCTGCTGGGCTCCAGTGATCCTTCCACCTCAGCCTTCCAAGTAACTGGAACTACAGACCTGTGCCACCACACCTGGCTAATTTTTGATTTATTGTAGAGACGAGGTCTTGCCAAGTCGCCCAGGCTTGTCATGAACCTGTGGGCTCAGGCAATCCCCTCACCTTGGCCTCCCAAAACGCCGGGGTGACAGGCTTGAGCCACCACGCCCAGCCAGCATCAATTACTTTAAAGTTTTTTTTTTTGTCAATTACTGGTAAGCTATGCTCTGAATCGTTCTAAACAAAGAGTTTGAATACTAGCAGCTGCAAATTGTTGACGCATCAGGATCTAGAGCTCACCTAAATGGGTGGATCTACTTGTGGTTTGCATTGTACCTTTCTCTTCTTATTCATCTAGAGATACTCAATGCCTTCACAACGTTCCAGAGTTTTCATTATTCTTTTGGCAATCAGAGAACTGCTCTCAACTGAGTACCAGTTTATTCCAGCAACAAAATAAGTTTTTCTTCTTCTTATTCTTAATCTTGCTTCAGCAACGTGATGGGCATGAAACGTTGATTGGATAAAAGTATTCTCTTGCTTTTGGCATATTTACTGCCTTAAAAGCAGCAGCAAGGCTGGGTGCAGTGGTGCAAACCTGTCATCCCAGCACTTTGGGAGGCCGAGGTGAGTGGATTGCCTGAGCTCACGGGTTAGAGATCAGCCTGGGCAGCTTGGCGAGACCTCGTCTCTACAATAAATCAAAAATTAGCCGGGCGCAGTAGCGCATGTCTACAGTTCCGGCTACTTGGAAGGCTGAGGCAGAGGTATCGCTGGAGTCCAGCAGGTTGAGACTGTGGTGGCCGTGACCGTGCCACTGTACTCCAGCCTGGGCGATGAAGTGAGACTTGACTCTAAAATGAAATGAAATGAAATACAGCAACAACAACAGAAACAAGAGAATTTTGATTATGTGTCCTCTCAGGATAAGGCTGAAAGTAAGAACACAGGTGGTTGGTTGGTTTGTTTGAAGCTGAGATGAATTTCAACCTAAATAACAGTGAGAGGTTCTCTCTAAAAAAAAAGGATATTTATTTGGAAATAGGGCATTGTAATAGGAATATGCACACCAAAGTAAACTATGTGCATATTCAGGGAAGTAAAGAAGCACACAGACTTTTAAAGGAAAAATAAGGGCAATTATGTGGTTGTTTTGAGATAATTATCCTTAGCTGCAAGGATCAATAACAAGGGTGGAACTGGCCCAAGACTGGACAGGCAGTTGCTTGACAGGCAGATGTCCTCCTAGAAGTATTTGTGTGTGTGTAAGTTTGTATGATCTTTAGGTAAAGTTGTGGTTTTGCAGTCTTTTGTGATAGTTCTTGTCATCAGTCATTTATGCATGAGAACCCTCCTTTCATGGCCTTCTCTGGCTCCATTTGTCTGGTTTTGATAAGGAAGACCCCAGATCAAATCTTTTGCTAGTCTAAAGACAGGCATTCAACCCAGGAAAGATTCTACATGTAGCCTGTAGGAATTTCTGATAGGCACAATGGGTGTTGGTTCGTTAAAATTAGAAGGATAATTTGTAACCTTCACAATGATAATGTAGTCATGAATTAATAGAAGCTTTGGTTCCTGACAATATAAATCCAGCTTCCTGCTAAACCCAAAGGTAATCATTAGCAATGTAGTATTAGGCCTGATTTACTTGCATTAAGCCAACACCTATTTTTGTGTTCGCTGATTTTGTTTTCAACAATTCACAGTTTTTCACAATGGTAGAGAAGCTAACCTGCCCTTTCCCGTGTACTCTGTATAACCTGTTAAAAAGTTACAAAGGCCAGGCACACTTTGGGAGGCCGAGGTGAGAGGATTGCCTGAGCCCACAGGTTCAAGACCAGCCTGGTCAACATGGTGAGACCTCGTCCCTACAATAAATCAAAAAATTAGCTGGGTATGGAGGTGCATGCCTGTAGTTTCAGCTACTTGGAAGACTGAGGTGGGAAGATTGCTGAGCCCAGTAGGTCGAGGCTGCGATGGCTGTGAACGTGCCACTGCACTCCAGCCTGGGAGACAGAGTGAGACTCCAACTCAAGAAAAAAAAAGTTATAAAACTCTAGAAAGCATTCCTTTGTCTTTAATAACAAAGGCAGGAAGCTCAGAATGATACAGAAATGTATGGCAATGAACATCAAAGTAATGGAACGCAGACATCATGGGAATGTTCTGAAATGTCATAGCTTGATGTTAATCTATAGCAAATCTTAACACTTGTGTGTATAAATATGGACTGTGAAATCCAGGGAGCTGAGCTGGTCTTGGTATCTATGCTGGCTTGTCTTCTTGAATTCCAAATTTAGAAATAAACCTCTTTCTTCCCAGTTCCCTGATCTCAACTTCTTGCTGGTGTGAGAAGACAGCTGTGTGTTCCATGGACCATTTCAGGGATTTTTTTATTGTTTGTTTTGTTTTGTTTCTTAGCAAAAGTGACTACATTCTGATTCTGATAACTTTCACAGGAATATAGGAGTTGAAGCAGATTGCTACTCCAATTTCTCTAGGCTCAAGATTGAATTTAAATTGACTTAGTGAAAATGAGATTGATATTTTGGGGAGAGCCATACAAAATGTTATTTGTCTCTTTCAAAGGATACATGGCAGATGAATATGAAAGTCAGCATTTATATATTTTCTAAAGTTAGTGGAAATATCTGTTTGCAACCCAAACATCTGGGTAATTAAAGAAATTTTTTAAAAAATCCCATTTATAGTAAGTTGTTACAAAAATAATAAAATCTTAGGAATAAACTTAGGCAAAGAGGTGGAAGACTTGTACTCTGGAAATTATAAATCACTGATGAAAGAAGTTACAGAAGACACAAATAAATGGAAAGATAACCCACTGGAATAATTTATATTGTTGTATTGGAATTTATATTGTATAATTTATAGTCAAAACATCCATGCTCCCCAAAGCAATGTACAGACAAATAAGTGGAAAGATATTCCATGTTCATAAATTGAACAATTTTTTTGTATTGTAATTTATTTGTATAATTTATGTTGCCAAAATGTCCATACTACCCAAAGCAATGTACAAACACACATAAATGGAATGATACCCCATGTTCATGAATTTGAACAATTCATATTGTTGTATAATTTATGTTTTGCATTGTAATTTGTATTGTATAATGTATATTATTTTAAAATGCATACAAGGAAGGAGGGTGGGAGAGCACATAACATCAATAAGGATACCTGATTCCAAACCAGGTGAAGTGAAGGTCAATGGGAGACCCAAACTTCACCTGTATGATCACTCCTTAGGTTCCTAATCCTGAATTGAACCCTACATCTTTAAAAAAAAAAACATACTACTCAAAGCAATGTACAGATTCAATGCAATCCCCATCAAAATCCCAATGGCATTTTTCACAAAAATAGAAAAAAAATTATGGAATTCACCAAAGACCCCAAATAGCCAAAGCAATTCTGAGCAAGAAGAAAAAAGCTGGAGGTATTATACTTCCTGATTTCAGAATATACTATAAAACTAAAGTAATCAAAACAGTATGGTACTGGCATAAAAACAAATATATAGACCAATGGAACAGAATGAAGAACTCAGAAATATATCTGGGCATATATAGTCAATTAATCTTCAGCAATGGTTTCAAGAATATACAATGGACAAAAGATAGTCTCTTCAACAATTTGTGCTGGAAAAACTGGATAGCCACATGCAAAAGAAGGAAATTGGGCCCTTATTTCATAACCTAACAAAATTCAGCTCAAAATGGATGAAAGACTTAAATATAAGACTTGAAACTGATACTCCTAGAAGAAAACATATGGTAAAACCCCATGATATTGGTCTTGGCAATTATTTATTGGATGTACACCAAAAACAGAGACAACAAAAGCTAAAACAGACACATGAGATGACATCCAGCTAGAAACTTTCTTCACAGAAAAAACAATAAATGAAAAATACAACCTACAGAATGATAGAAAATATTTGTAATCATATGCCAGATAAAGGATGGATATCCAAATTATATAAGAAATTCGAACAACTCAATAGCAATAAAACCAAAGAACTCAACTGAAAACTGGGCGAATGACTTGCATAGACATTTCTTCAAAAATGGCATACAAATGAAAAATGAAAGTCAAAGCCACAGTGAGGTATCACCTCATACCTGTCAGAATGGCTATTATAAAACAACAACAACAAGTGTTGGTGAGAATGTGATAGCCTGGGAACGCTTGCACACCATTGGTGAAAAGACACATTGGTGCAGCCATTATGGAAACAGTAAGCAGGTTCCTAAAAAAATGTAAAAAGCCCAACAAACCCAAAAACCACATGGGGTGGTGGTTTCAGCAGTCTCACGACTGAGTCTGTGTCCAAAGAAATTGAAATCGGGATCTTGGAGAGATAAATATCTGCACTCCTTTCACAGGAGTGTGGGATTTGAAGCAGATTGATACTCTAGTGTATTTTCTAAGCTCAAGATTGAATTTAAATATACTTAGAAAGAGAAAAAGTAAGTTTGATATCTTGAGGGAATCCATGGATATCAATATCCATTGATATTTTGGGGGAATCCAGTGTTTATTTCAGCGTTATTCACAATAGCCAAGATATGGAAACAACCTTAATGTTTATTCACAGGTAAACAGATAAAGAAAATGTGGGATAAACATACGATGGAATATGACTTAGTCTTAAAAAGAAAATAAGGAAGTCCTGCTCTTTGTGATATCATGGATAAACCTAGAGGACATTATGTTAAGTGAAATAAGCCAGACACAGAGGGGCAAATGCTACATGCTAACACTTACATGAGGTGTGGAAAGTAGTCAAGCTCACAGAAGCAGAAAATGGAACGATCGCTGCCAGGAGCTGGGGGACAGGAGATTTTAGGTAAAGGTTAAAAAACTTCAGTTATTGTATAACATGCATAAGTCCTGGAGGTCTTCCACACAGCACAGTGCCTGGGGGTAACAGGACTCTATCATATACCTAAAAATTTGTCAAAAGAGTAGATCCTATGTTAAATGTTCTTATCATAAAAATGTTCTTATCATACATGCACAAAGAAGGCGAGAGGAAACTTTTGGAGGTTATGGAAATATTTGTTACACAGATTGTGGTGATGGTTTCATGAGTGTATACTTATCTCCAAACTCATCAAGTTGTTTTCATTAAATAGGCACCTCTTTTTCTATGTGGCTTAAAGAATTGTGACAAAGATAAATACAACTGTATAGTGAATAAAAACCAGTTTAAACATAATAAAATAAGACTAAGTTAATGGAAAATACTAGAATTCCATAGTCCTTTATTTGAAATCCTTGGAGCAGATGCATTCCAGGTATTGGCAATTTTTAGAAGGAGACTGTAGTGGATATGTCATGTCATGTTCCTCAGCATTAGGTTCTAAAGCAATTTGCCATGCTCAAACATTTCATGACTTTTGTAGCAAAATACATAGGCATTCATGCTCAGTCGGATATATAAAGGTTATTAACAATATACATTAGTTTAGGTTAAGTTTTACCACCCAAAGATTGGAAGCTAAAAACAACAACAATCTTATGGATCTCAGAGCTCTTAGATGTGAGGATTCTTGATATAGCATTATAAACCGTGCCAGACAAAACATAGCCACAGCTTGGCGAATGAGGAAATTCTCTGACACCAAGGGAAATTGTGTTAAGTGTCTCTTACTTTGTGTCTCCAGCTTTCTATTAGTTGTTTCTCATACGTTCCACCCAACAGTCTTGCACAGTTCGAGTAATTAATCTCATTTTATAGATAAGGAGACTGAGAATCAGAGAAGTTAAGTAATTTGTCCAAGTTTGGATAGGTCAGACAGTTTCAAAGATAAGTTCTTCCCACATCTTTAAAATAAAACAAAAACAAAGAGAAAAAAGACCAAAGGTAAGTTTTTTTTCCAAAGTCTGTGCTTTTCTATAGCAATAATAATAATAAGTTAATAAAAGAAGGAGTATTCCCTGAATCAGCTGAGGTACAGGATCTGAAAACAGTTCTTTCCTTGTTGATGACCAGACTAGACATATTTCTGTCTTGTTAAAAATATGACAAGCTATTAATAATATTGCCTTATGGCAAATAGAAATATCTCAAACTATATACAAAAAAAGTAGCTAGGTGTCTCTGACATCGTTATCTACACAAACGAGAGCTGTTAAGCCAAACCATCTCAGAAGGAGGAGGATAAGCATCTGAAAGGTGTGGGGTACCTCCATGCACTAGTAGAAGTTTGGAAAATGATGCTCAAACTAGTTGCTGGAAAAAGTAGCAACCACACTCATCAACAGTGGTTTTAATGGCTTCAAACAGTGGTTTATTAAAGTAGTTAGTCCTATGTTAATATGAGAATAAAATTATTTAGGGCAAATATCTGTAGCTTAATAGTTCCTATAATTCTGGTCTTTTTCTCTTCCTGTTTTTCCATAGGATTAATAATATGTCTCACCCGCTTGGGCACTTAATTCTGAATTGGGTAATACTTTATTTCATGAGTATAATTTGTCTTCTTGGTGAGATTGTAATCTTTCAGAGGTTAAAAACGCCATCATTTGTTTCTTTTAAATTCTAGCGACCCCTAGTACAGTGCTGGGCATGTAGTCTGTATTTAAGATTTAAAAAAAAGAAAATTAAACCTGGTCCAGACATTTTGGTAATCTGCACTATGGCAGGGCAGGGTTTCTACATTTTACAAGCATGTTCCCTAATGACAGATTTTGAAACCAAATCTCAACCTCACACTGATTTTTTTTTTTTTTTATCCTGTATAAATATCAAAGAGTTCTGGCTGGTTGGTGTTACTTTAAAGATGAATTGGGTCATAGCAGGAGCAATTTATGAAGTTTTATTATTATCTTTCTGCAAAGGGTAATAGTCATAGTATGAATTATTTTGAGTATTGGTGCTCATGGAGATTTTCTTTTTAGGATGTTATATCTTTAAATAATAATAAGAAAACCTAAATAACCATCCATGTCCAGAGTATGTTTTAAAAGCCCAGTGCTATTGCAGAGAACAGAAATGCTTCCAATGCTAAAACAAACCTTGTGAATATATGACATTTAACTCTAGACCATTATAGATGAAAAAGTTAAGTTTGATTGATCCTTCTCTTGAAAGGTTGTTCCAAGCTGACAGGCAAACCTTGATGGATATTCAGTAACATGAAGGCCAAAGCAAGTGGTGCTTCAGGCTTCCCGAGCAACTGAATTATTTAGATGTTTTCTAATATAAAATTCTTGTTGCATTTCTCTTTCTGAATCCCCTGCCAGTAATGTCTTCCTTCTAAAGCTTTAAAGTATCCTTTGAAAAGAGTTGAGTGATTCCTTCCAGGTGTTAGAGACCGGTGCAACCAGAGCCAGGGAACTCTCTCGTTCAGAGCAGATACTTGATGAGTGCAAATGGGCGGCACCGACCACTTAGGGACTCCCTGCAGCCTTCCAGTTCCCATGTCACACAATGTTTTATGACTTGTCTCAATGAATCCTTACCACAATCCTCCAGTGTCATCTGTCACCATCTGCCTCTTTTTACAGCTGATGTCACTAAAGCCCATTGCTGTTCACTCACGGACTCCAGACTTTTTTTTTTTTTGAGTGAGTCTCATTCTATCACCCAGGCTGGAATGCAGTAGTATGATCATGGCTACTGCAGCCTTGAACTGCTGAACTCAGGCGATCCTTCCACCTCAGATTTACAAGCAGCTAGGACCACACCCAGCTAGTTTTTTGATTTATTGTAGAGATGAGTTTTTTGATTTATTGTAGAGATGCACCACCACACCCAGCTAGTTTTTTGATTTATTGTAGAGATGAGGTCTCGCCAAGTTGCCCAGGCTGGTCTAGATCCACTGGGCTCAGGTAATCCTCTCACTTCTGCTTCCCAAAAAGTGCTGGGATTACTGACTTGAGCCACCACGCCCAGCAAGACTCCAGACTTTTATAAGCACACGTTCTTAGGGGTAAGAAAACGCTAATTCTAATATGATAACTATAACTTATTTCTAAAAGTTTAATATATTTTATAGAAAAAAAGAAAATCTGCTTAAGAAGGAATCTAAAATCGATCTTAACGTATATTGAATGGAATTTCAAAGTTCATAAAAGCTGTTATTTAAAAATATTTTCTTCACTTTATTGAAGAAAGTGTCTCTGTTTTAATAACTGCTTTTTTCACACAAATTTAAGCAACCACTGTAGTACTAATTTTAGTCCAGTCTTTAAAACAGATACAGCCTCTTAATATTTGTCGAATAAAGAAAAATGCTCCCTTTAATCCAACCCCAGTCAATTCATTTCACTTGCCAATGGTAACCACCGCAGACATTTTTATTATGACTCCATTGACCAATTTCCTTATACAAGAACATTCATATATGCACACATAGAATAAGACATGATTGAACATCACTGAATCATACTGAATGGGTTGTTTCACAACTAGATTTTAAAATTTAAGAATATATCTTGAATATATTTTCATGCCAGTTAAATGGGTGTATTCACTTCTCCTTTTTTTTTTCCTTACTACAATATATTATCACAGTTGATTTAACCATTTCTCTACTAGTGAACATTCCTATGGTTTGGATGTTTGCGTCCCCTCCAAGATTCATGTTGAAACTAAATCCCTATTGTGATGGTATTAAGAGGTAGGACCCATAGGGAAGTGATTAAGTCATGAGGGCTCCTCTCATGAATGGATTGGTGCCTTGTGAAAATTTTTTAGCGCTATTACCATGTAGGCAGACAGAGAAGTGAGAGCGTCACTTCAGGCAGGGAGGTCAAGAAAGTCTTGCTAATGAGGTGGCTTTGATTCTATTCTCTAAGGCGCGCAGGCCCAAGTAGACAGTGGACCATGAGGATGGCAATCAATGGAACGGCCTGAACGGAAGCCACAGAGAGGGACAGGTGTATCTCAGGAACACTGAATAATGTGGTGTGACTGCAGCAAAAGGTTTGTGTAAGGGGGTAGTACGCTCCAAGGAAGAAAAGGTTAGATGAAGGCCAGATCAGGACTGCCTTTAATTTTTGGCTAATGCATTTGGACATCGTCCTAGAGAGCATGTAGAACACTTTGGGACAAAACAAAACAAAACAAAGCCTATTTGGCAGCCATAGAATAAAAGTAAGCTAGAACTCTGAGGAATGGACTTTATATACGTGGAAATGTGTTATAATTTCCTAGGCAGACTGAAGGAGAACAGGAGTGGAGGCAGTGAGACCAACCAGGAGACAATGATAAGGGGTGGTGGGGGCTCAGATCAGGAAGTGTGGTGCAGTGGCAGGACACAGGGAGAGAGGTACCTTTGGATGAAGCTTGAAGAGCTGTGTCAGGATGAATCCATAGAATTGGGACTGAAAACACGGTGAGACTGAGGGGCAGAGAGAAGTGTGAGAGGAATACTTGCTGACGTGATGAATACTGGGGGCATACAACTTTGTTCAGTCGTAAGAACATTCTCTTTTTTTTGAGTTGGAGTTTCGCTTGTCACCTGGAGTGCAGGGGTATGTTCATGGCCATCCCAGCATCGGCCTGCTGGGCTTCGCTGATCCTTCCACTTCAGCCTTCCAAGTAGTAGGAGCTATAAGCACGTGCTATTATGCCCAGGATCTTTTTGATTTATTGTAGAGACGAGGTCTCGCCAAATTGCCTGGGTTGGTCTTGAACCCAGGGGGTCAGGCAATTCACTCGCCTCGGACTCCCAAAGAGCTGAGATTTCAAAGTGCTGAGATTACAGGCCAAGCCACCAAGCCTGGCCAAGAAGATTCTTTTGGATACATTTATTTCTGTTTTCCTTAAAACTAACAGTTATACAGATGCTAGAGAGGAGGCAGGGGAAAGGGAACACTTTTACACTGTTGGTGGGAGTGTAAACTAACACAACCTCTGGGGAAAACAGTTTGGCGATTCCTAAAAGATCTAAAAATTGTCCTTCCCTATGACCCCACAATCTCCCTGCTGGGAATATACCTGAAGGAGCTCAAATCACTCTATGAAAAAGATACTTGCACATGTATGTTTATTGCAGCATTATTCACAATAGCAAAAACATGAGAACTGGATAAAACTAATACTTTAATATATATATTTATTTCTTAAGTCAGAGTCTCACCCTGTTGCCCAGACTGCAGTGCAGTGGCATGCTCACAGTCACCACAGCCTCAACCTGCTGGGCTCAGGCGATCTTTTGGTCTCAGTCTTCCAAGTAGCTGGAACTACAGGCGAGCACCACAACACCTGGCTAATTTTTTTGATTTATTGTAGAGATCGGTCTTGTCAAGTTGCCCAGGCGGGTCTTGAACCCCCTGGGCTCAGGCAATCCTCTCACCTTGACTTCCCAAAGTGCTGGGATTATAGGTGTGAGCCATCATGCCTGGCCTTAAAAAATCTTTATGAAACTAGTTTTATTAATCATTATCAGTAGGAGAAATGCTAAGCTTTTCTAACAGACCTCCAAAATTCATGGCTTAGAGAAGAGAGAGGTTACTTTCCCCCACAGTTGTCACTATCAAGTAAACCTTCTGTGGGCAGCTTTATCCCACAGGAGACATAGGGACTCAAGAGTCTTTCACGTTGAGGCACCCCCTCCCCTAGGGCTGCTTTATTGGTTGCCTGTCAAGACTGGGTCACAGCTATATTGGGATTCCAGTCAGCAGGAAGGAGGACAAGGCCTTGGAAATGCACATTCCCTGTGGCCTAGAGGCGTCCACTGGTGAGAATTTGCTCACATGGCCACACTCTGCACGGGAGTCTGGGAAATGTAGTTAACCATGTGTCCGGGTATAATTCTTTTGCTATAGAAGACATTGAGGGGCAGATTTTGGTGGATATCTGAATGTCTCTGTTTTATAAATACATTATTTGCTCATTTCATTGAGGACCTATTTTATCTAAATGTCCGGTGGTATTCATGGGAGTTCTTTTGTGAAATGACTGTCAGACACTATATGTGTTAGGGCAATAAAAAATTGAGAATTGATCGTATGATGCCATCAAATTGCTTATTTTCTGACCCCATGTTCAAGCCCCTGATAATACATGATTTAGATTCATGGCTAAATTACCTGTTCAGGAAAGAGTGCAGTATAGAGGACAAGAATAACATCATTTAATCAGATAGGCCCTCACTGTAAAGTAGTGCATTGACAACACGATTTACAAGCCAGCTTCATGTGAGCTCTTCCCGTGGGAACCTGGTTCATTCCTGAGTGAGTTGACAGTGGGATGTCAGGACCAGAAATGCTGTGGGCCAGACCCATGTGGCCACAGGCAGCATTCTGCAGGTTTGCTTCCCGGTTCTCTCTTTTTGTCAGCTCCTAATGGTCAAGGACAGTGAGCTCTGAAAGCATCCTTTTAAATTGAGGAACGTGTCCTTTAGTTTAAATCAACTATTCACATTGTGTTCAAAGGCCATGTATTTCACATATGAAGCCCTCTCTGGTCTGGTCCTTACAGACAATAGAAGTCATTTACCTTGTCGTGATTGCACAGTGAGTCTGCATTCCAGGTAATATTCCCGCTATCATATCTTCCTTTTCTTCTCTTTCTCTTTCCAAAGCTGTAAGGCTTTAAAGTGGAAATGAAGAGCTAACCAGCAACGCTTTTCCCAAGCTCCGTGTGGCACATCCCCTGTTGAATGTTGGTGGCAGGTGATGCTTCATGACGGTAACTTGCTCCTAAATGCAGTGTTTAAGATATGCAAAGGTGTGAGTTACTTCTTTTTCTCTTTTTCTATTGTCTCTGTGCTTTTCTCTCTCTAATAGGGATACATGGGTTGACATCTAATTCTGTCTCCCATTATCTTTATGCAAGGGCCAGTGCTTAATTATGGTTCATGATACCATTCTCTAAAGTCAAATAGCAGCTACCCAGGTGTCTCACAGGGAGGTACCAGAAGGCTTCGCTCCTCTTCAAGAAATCTTGTCAAATGCCCATCTTTGATTTCTATTGTCAAGCGAGTTACCAGGAGGGTCCCTGCCTTTTCCATGCTTATAGTCTCCGAGACCAAACTCGGATGCCAAAAGATATAAAGACACTGCAGATCGCCGTACCCATCCTGAGTCACATTAATTAAATAAGCCATCTACTAACGCAAGAGGAAAGACGTAAGTGCACAGCGTAGGGTAGTAAGTCGCATGTTTAGACTCAGGAGGGAGACATTTAAAAAGCTGAATCCATTCTCTACACAGTCTTCAGAGAGATAAATTCAGAAAGATAAAGCACCAAGGATAATTTCTTTTTCTTTCTTTCCTTTTTTTTTTGAGTCAGAGTTGCACTCTGTCACCCAGGCTGGAGTGCAGCTGTGGCATGCTCACTGCCACTCCAGCGTTGACCTGCTGGGCTCCAGTGATCCTTCCGCCTCAGCCTTCCAAGGACCCGGAGCTATAGTCGCACGTCACCATGCCCAGCTAATTTTTGACTTATTGTAGAGACGAGGTCTCACCAAGTTGCCCAGACTGGTCTTGAACCCACGGCAATCCCCTCGCCTCGGCCTCCCAAAGTGCTGGGATGACAGGCTGAGCGACCAAGCCCGACCGCCCAAGGATAATTTCTAAACTTAACATGGCATCCACGTCCCTGTATGGTCAAGTCCACCTGCCCTTCAGTCTCACTGCTGTGGCATGGTCCCCCATATCCCTCTCCTACTCCCTCTCCCATGCTCTATTATATTCCAGAGCTTGGCACACATAGTAACACGCAACAAATATCTGTGAGTGAACGGAATTTATTAACGTTCCTTACCTTTGTGCAGTTTCCCAATGTGGCGTGCCTGTCCCCCACCTCACCTGGCTGATTCTTAATTGTGAAATCCTTCACTCAGACAGCGTCCTTTCCATCTCCTGGGAAGGGCGGGGACTCAGTGCCCCTCCTACCATTTTTACCCGGGTTGCATTGATCACGTCACTCCATCACTTTCTCTTCACAGGTTTGTTTTTTTCCTCACCAGATTGTGAGCTCCTAAGGGCAAAGATGGAGTTCGACTGTCATTGGCCATGCAGTGCCCAATGCAACGGCTGACACATTATCCAGTGAGTGAACTTATTAACCCACAGTAAAATGTAACTGCACAAGACCAGAACATTCTTCTTGGCAGTTAGTAAGCTCATTCTCTCCCTGGTAGATAAATTCGCTTCGGAAATTTAATGGCTACAAAACATTTCTGGGTGAAAATGAATCGAACCCAAGGGACCTGGATAACCTTCATGGACATTTTCATTAAATTAGGTGAGTCAGCCTTCTCTTTCTCTAATAATACATTGAACCTGTCAGGCAGAACTGAATGCCCATGCCAGTCAGCATACCTCTTCCCTGAAGAGTGCTAGACAGATACTGCTAAGTTCTTTACTTCCCCAGACTCCTTTACCAAATAGGAATGGGCATTTGTTCTTGTGACTGCTCCAAAGCTTATAATTTCCCAGATTATGAGTTTCAGCTACCAAGAGTTTTTTTGTTTGTTTTTTTGATTTGAGTCAGGGTCTTACACTTCCAACAAGGCTGGAGTGCAGTGGCACAATCACAGCTCACTGTAGCCTCAACTTCTTGGGCTCAGGCAATACTTCTGCCTCAGTCCCCCGAGTTGCTGGGACTAAGGCCTGAGCCTCCATGTCTGGCTAATTTTTTGTACAGACAAGGTCTCAATATGTTGCCCAGGCTGGTCTTGGTCTCCTGGGCTCAAGCAATCCTCCCACCTCAGTTTCCCAGAGTGCTGGGATTACAGGAGTGAGCCATCATGTCCGACCTCAAGGGATTTTTTAAAAAGCCATAAATAATCCCAAATGTAGATTCCCTTACAGCTCAGGATAGGCAGGTGACTTAGGTTTTACTAATCAGATTGCAGTTATCTAGTCTAGGATTTGGAAGTGATCAGTGTAGAACGGCAGCTCTGTGTAGAAAACACATCTTGCAAGTGTGGTGGTGAGAGCCTGTAGTTCATCATGGCAGAGCTCCTGCCACCCAGTCCCAGTCTCATCTGGGCACAGTGGAGATAGTTGTGGCTCCTACAAGTGTGTTTGGGTACCTGCCCTGAATGCTCGGCCTTTCTGGCTCACCTGGGGATTTCTCTGAGTTGCCTAACAGCATTTAATAAAGTTATTTTCTGCAGACACTAGGCAGGATGAATTTTGTTGTTTGCCACCAACTTTCCCATTCAACGCTCATGATGTTACTTTCATTTCAACAACCATTTCCAGAGAAGTTTGCTTTCTAACTGTTTCCATGAAGGCTTCTGTCCTGGATCTTTAGATCTTTAAGCGATTTGGAAGTGATTCCTTTTATAACCTGGTCCATGTTTCCTAATTTTTGCTGCTTCTCCCATTTTCTGTCCCCAACCCCTGTTAAAAGCCATTTCACCGGAAAAGGATAGTAGAAAGAACGTGGGCTTTGGAGACACACAGGACACTGTGTGAATGCTGACCCTGTAACATACTAGTCACATGACCTGGATTTTTTCTTAACTTTTCTGAGCCTTCCTCAGTAGATGTGGAAGCAGTGTTTATTCAGCAGAGTTGTTAAAATGAAAGGAGACAATGTGTAAATGGCTCCTGGCAGGTTGCCTGACTTCAAAGAGGAACGCCTCTCAGAGGGCTGTTGTCAGTCTCCCTCAATTAACTCTGAAAGACACCCAGGAAGACCAAGTTTATTTCTCTACTAGGTTAAGTTCTCCTGCTCAAGAAGTTGTGGTAGCTTCCCTACTGAAGCTATTTATTGCGTACTGACTTAATTCTCAGATTCTTATCCTGGAATTTAAAATCTTTACCTGGTCCTGTTTTGCCTTCCAGCCTCATCTCTTACAATCAGTTTGCAAGAGCTTTTTGCTTTCGTCAGCTCGGCCTCTTCATCCTCTCCACACACTTTGTGAATTCCCACACCTCCTCTACTTCCTTACCCCTATTCAGGTGATCCCCTTTCTTGGCTTGAGGCTTCCCACCACTCCTCCAAGTCAAATCAAACCTTTCTATTAAAATATACTATATGCACAACATGTTGTATGTATTACTTATGCATACAGTGAAGACACACACATAATATCTGTGTACTGTATACGGTATCACCTTCTGAATGCTTAACTCAAGACCTCCTTTGACCAAACACTGGTTTTTCCTCATATATTGATCAGTTTTGATGCTGACTGCTTATGTCAAGTGTCTTTGCTGTTAAAAATTAATGCATTGATAAACTACCATTTAGAGTCCTTTCTATTATAGATAAGTACTCACCTGGACTATCTCCTGTATCCCATGAGGTAAATACTAGTGTTTTAACAGTCTTACAGACGAGGCAACTGAGGCACAGAGAGGCTAGCCATGGAATCAATTTAATTGAGTCTGAAGTCACAAAGGTAGTAATGGCAGAGCTGGGATTCAAACCCAGGCAATCTCATGTTAGAAACTAACCCCGTAACTACATTGCCATCTTAAAGGAAGGGACATTTCTCCAATAATGAGATTTCTTTCTTTCCGCTAATAGAAATAACAAAAAGAAGCAGAAATCAGTTTGTTATATGGAGCTAGTGAACACAGGGGAGAGCAGAGTGAAATGAGGTCAGAGGCCTCAGCAAGTGGAGACTTGTGGGCTTTGATCTTAATGTCACCATCATGGCCATCGCCACTGCCGCCACCGACAAAACGTGGGGCCGCAAGGATAGCTAAATAGCAGTGGCCACGTGTAGCACATGTTCTTTCTTATATGTCCATGGGGGACGTCATTGTTACTCGGAGTGATGGGGTACTCGATTCAGGCCCTGCTTGAAGGAAGCCCTCATAAGGTGTTTGCACCTATGGTGGGAAGGTATCCTAGTGGAAACTCGCCATGGTTTGGAGACTGAGGATGAGTTTGAGTTCTAGCTTTTCTACTTGTTAGCTGTGACATTACGTCAAGGCCCTTCAGCTCCTGGAGTCTTAGTTCCCTTGTCTACAAGGTGATAGTACAAATGTCAGTATCACAGTTGAGAAGGTCAAATGAGAACGAGCACAGCTTTCAATTAATTTTTTAAAGTGCAGGCACGATAATGGTGATCACAAAAATTACTTTCATGTTCATAATCTCTTTATGATATCCTATTTGACAATAAGAGATGTCACCCTCTTACTACCTTATGAGAGAGGAGTATGTGCATCAAGACTCATTGCCAGCACGAATTTGACGTGTTTCACAGATGATTGTGACTTGTTAGAATATACAGAAAAGGTAACAGTCTTAAATGAGAATTTGGGATTAAACACTGAATTGTAGACTTTTTTGTGCAACCTGGTAACGTATATGACACATCATTATCTAGGTGGTTTGGGCCCAAGAAGATGCTCTTTAGGAGAGGAAATTTTCCATTACTGAATGGTAATTATAAACTCTGACAGTCTGAGTCATCTAATTATTTTGGATTCTTCTAAAAAGGATGCTTTTGTGTATAACATTTGTTTTGTTCAAAGCTATTTTCTTAAGGATTTTTTTCCACTTTGATAATAAAAGCCATAAAAATAATTGATTCAGTGGAAAAAGTTTGCTTTATAACCAAAATTTTCAAAGTTAAATAATAAATCATACACTCACATTAATGTTCTTATTTTAATTTTAGCATGGAAATGAACAACTCTCCCCAGGAAATCAAGATGAAATGCTTTCACTTTAAAATTTCAATTTAAAATAAAAGCCCAAATTAGTTAGCAGGCAATGCAATTTACATCAACCTTTCCCTTGTGCTGATCAGATGCCCAGAGAAGTCTTTATTAAGCATCACCAATGTTAACTAGCGTCAGGTGGTGCAACTCACATACATGACTTATTCAAGGAACTGGTTGCAAATGAGGGTTCCCAAGGGAAAGAGTTCCAGCCTGGCTCATTCCTTTTTAATAATATTAGCTTCTGTTTCTATGGAAACTGCACATCCTGTTTTGCTGTTTGCATAAGATGTCTTTAGATTTATTAGAATAGATTCAAATAGTTGAAACTAATAGCCTCATTCTGTTTTGAGGGTATCACATAGACATTTTCACAGATGAGTTAATAAATCACACTGTATTATAGGAACTATGCTGATGTAAAGGACCAATTACAACTAGAGACTATATTCTTGAATTTCTGTATTTTTCTAAAATACCAACATTGGAACTCAAAGGGGAAAATGATTATTTAAGATCATTTTAATAAAATATACCAATAGAAAAATGAGCCAATTATGGAAACCATTGCATATGTGCATACAAACACTATATATATGTATATTTTTAAACATTTTTACTTGCTGTATTTAATTTTTTAAAAACAGGGTCTTGCTCTGTCACTCATGCTGGAGTGCAGTGGCCTGTTCATAACTCACTACAGCCTCAAACTCCTGAGCTCAAGTGATCCTCCCGCCGTGGTCCTCTGAGTAGCTAGGACTACAGGTGTGCACCAACACACCCTGATATACATATAGTGCTAATACACATAAAATGTGTGCAAAAGTATATTTCTGTATAATAGATGTATTACAGAAAAATGGATATATTTTTATAAAATATTATATCAAATATGTAGCCAAAATATATTGTGTTACCAGAAATCAAGAAATGCAATTTATAACAATAAAATATCAGTATTTATCTCTTGATTAGTCAAGATGACAAAGAATGATAAACCCCAGTTGGATGCACTTGGAGAAATAGGTACATGATGAGAATGCTGATGGAAAGACCATGAATTGCTGCATTTCTGAAGGCATGTCAACAATATGTATCAAAAACCCTAAGTATATACAAACCACATGATCCATACCTTTCACTTTTAGGAATTATAAAGCAATAAACTTATTAAACGTATCTCAATATTGATTATGATAGAAAAAAATGAAAATTTGGAAATAAGTAAAACGTGTGTCATCAGAAAATTCTTTGCAATGGACACACTCTGAGAGGCAATGCCCTGTCCACTTTAGTTCAACAATGTTTCTCTGGTTCCTAGCACAAGGTCTGGATGCTCAATGATAGTTGTTGAATGAACTTAAATGATAGTATTGAACTACAGTTAATTTCCTGGGAAGATCTCCATGATATGTTAAGTAAAAAAGAAAAGTGGCAAAATATAAAATGTCATCACTTTTTGTTTTAAAAATCATTACCGTATCTGTGTATATGTGAATAAACTCTAATCATATACACCATAATGACCAAATCAAAAAGTGATTCAGAAGAAATAGACTGTGACTGTGAAACAGTTTTAGGAACACTTTAACCACTGTATTTTGCTCAGATTTTCATTCTAGGTATACACGCAGTGGTATACCATAAAAATTGATGCCTAAAAACCTCTCAAACTGTTTTTTCAATAAGTATAAAATTAAAATTCTATTTAAAAATTGCATTATATTTCCATGGAAGTATTTTTTTCTTTGGAGTTACATAAAAATGATGTATTTAATAATGATCTAGGTTTTATGAAACATGGTGCCTCTACAATGAACTATCACAGCACCATTTAAATGGTCTCATTGTTTCCTTCCAATTTATCTCACCTATTCACACCAGATTTACTTTCCTAAGCACCAGTCTCATAGTCGTATTTGCCACCTTAAAATTGTCAGTGTTTCTCCTTTGAGTACAGACTGAGATGTTATGGACGGAATGTTTGTGTTTCCCAAAATTTATATGTTGAAACAATAACTCCCAATGAGATAATAATTAGTTTTAGATGAGGTTATGATGAAGTAGGGCCCCTATTATGCTGTTATGGGATTAGTTTCCTTATAAGAAGAGGAAGATCTCTCTCTCTCTCTCTCTCTCTCTCTCTCTCTCTTTGCCATGTAGGGACACAGTGAGAAGGTGGTTCTCTCAAACCAGTAAGAGAGCCCTCACCAGAAACCTAATCAAGTTGTACTTTGCTTTTGAACTTATGGCCTCCAGAACTCTGAGAAATAAATTCTTGTTTTTAGCCAACCGGTGTATGGTATTTTGTTATGGCAACTAGGGCTAAGACAAAATCTAAACTCTATGACAGGGCTCACAAAGAGACCTTCATGATGGAGACTTGAGAAGTTTCGACAGATACCCAGTATGTCCACCATTCTAAATCCAATTCTTACAACATCCTCTGAACCTTTCCACTTTTGTTCCTCTGCCTATATTAATCTATCTATTTAGATTGTTATTTCAAACCTACAACCCCAGGCTTTGCCTGAAGAAATTCTACTCTTATTTCAAAGATCACCACCTCCACAAAGTCCTCCCTGATTATTTTATTTTCAATTTAACTTTCCTTTTCCTAGGATAACATTATTGGAAACTGATTGTAGCACTTATCAAAGTCAACCATATTTAGTTGTTAATTATGAACATGTCTGAATCTAACTCATATCTTTTTTAACTCTTCCTCTGCCCAGGTACAATGTACAAGACCAAGCAAACACATAATGAATGCTTGTTGAGTAGGTGTTGGATTTATTAAACTCTCCTATCTGAGTTCAAAACCTAATGTTAAAATATGCTTAAGTACATTTTAAAATAAACTTTTTCATGAAGATAACATAATATAAATCTTTAAAATCCTTTATTTCATTTTTTTTCTACTTTATTATTGGCATCACAAAAAAAATTTAATTTCAGATTGAGGATTTGTGTACTTGATTGAACACAGGTCACTAACAATACAATTACAGCAGTATTCATAGCACTTACAATGTGCCAGACACTGAGCTGAACATTTTGCAGCCATCATGGCATTGAATTCAATAAGAATTCTCTTGTGTAAATTGTGTATTATTACCTCCATTTTACTGTTGGGAAAACAGGTTTTGAGAGACCAAGTAATTTGCCTAAGGTCACTGTCTTAGTCAGTTTTCTGCTGCCACAACAGAATGCCACAGACTGGGTAATTTATAAATAATAGAAGTTTATTTGGTTCACAGATCCAAATACTGGGAGGTCCAAAAGCATGTCACCAGCATCTGGTGAGGGCCTTCATGCTGTATTATTCCATAGCCGAAGATGAAAGGCAAGAGAGCACTGGAGAGTGAGAGAAAAAGAGGGGATGGACTCAGAGTGTAGCAAGCCCACTCAAAGTTACTGACCCACTCCTGCAGTAATGATATTAATCCATTCATGAAAGCAGAGGTCCCATGGCCTGATCTCTTATTAGGCCACACCTCCCAACACTGTTGTGTTGGGGATTAAGTTTCCAGCACATAGACTTTAGGGGACACAAGCATTAGAGCCAGGGTTAAACCTAAGTCTGTTTAAATTTAGTCCATGCTCCTGACCTCCATGTTATCTTGTCTCTTAACATGTTTTTATTTAACATTTACTTGGCATCTGTGAACAATACAAATACATTTAAAAAAACAAGTGGATACTATTAAAGTTATCCAATTGGAGCAGCACAATCTTCACTGTATCTGTGTGGTTGGACTTGGCACCTCTTGGATTGTGAGCTTCTCTGACTGTACCCCAGAATGCCTTTACTTCAATGCTCTGAGGGTCTCACATCAAATGTCACATCATACAAAAGATAAATGGATTTATTGTCACTTTCTGCAATTATTGCCTAAAACAGATTTCCCACTGATAATTGTTTGCTTAAAAATATATCACACAAGAATATCTTACTTAGATAATTCTAAAATTTCCTGAGTAAAACTTAAGACTTAAATTTGAGACTTGAATGACAGTGCCTTGAAAGATACATAAAGACTGAAAAAGTCCATGTACCATTAATCTAAGACAGATGAAATTTAAGAAGGTGAATAGCACGTTCCACAATATCTAAGAAAATTTAGTCTGTTTAAGTAAAGGCACACTCAGTGAAGCAAGATACCCAGGACTTGAAAAGGCAGATCACACAGGCACAGTTACTGGTACCCCTGAGTCTTGGCTGTAGGACTCAGGACTCACCCTGTTCCTTAGGGGCCACTCCACTCCTGTTCCTTATGACAACCATGCTTCTCCAGAATTCCAGTTAATAGTCATGAAAATTGCTACTTAAAAGGTTATAGTTCTTTGTTTCCCTCAGCACCCTATTCACTGTATTTCATGACATTCTGTTATTTGTCATTTTTGATCTGAGATATGAGGACTTGATTCGTCATTTGTTTTACCCCAAATGCTTACTAAACTACACAATTACCGATTTGGCTTTAGAAGGCGTGGAAGTTTATGTATATATTCAAGGTTAGGTATTTGATAAAGGCTATGTAACTATTCCCAAATTTTACTTCTTCTCTCTGCTGAGAGTTGTCAGTGGACTCCAGTCAAAGACCTCCGGGAACACCTCCATAGCTAAACAAAATGGAATTTATTGACTTGTGATGAGAGAGAACACGTACCATGGAGAACCGTGGGGTGACTCCGTAAGAGGGTTTGGGATGAACTTAGAGGATTTGGGTTTGTGTTTGAGGAAGATTTAAGGAGGAATCGTTTGGATTGGATACTGTCAGGAAGCAATGGCAATTCTGTGGGTAACTTCAATCAATCTTATCTAGATGGCAGGAGGAGTGAGGTGAGGCTGAAGCTGAAATTGGTGAAGAAGTAACTCTCACATCAGCCAAGATAAGGGATGCTTAGCCACTTGGGAGGTCTGGACAATGTTCCTGTTTTTGGTTGAGTTCTGACATCTTTCAGAAGTGGTCTTGATTTTTGTCATGATCCATCAAAGCCACAGACAGCGTGTCCTTGACTGATGTGGGTGTTCTGTGAAACTGTGTTCAGCAGAACATCGCAACCTAGCTCTGAGTGCCAGGACAGCATGTAACAACACCAAGGCCTTACGAAGAGTTCCAGGACAGCTCCTGGCTGTCAGGATCCAGTTTTCTCTTCTCTTTTTTAGAGTCTATAACCAGACTTTAGAATCATTCAGGACCCTCAGAGACTATATCTCTCCTGATCCCCATGACCCTGGCCTTTGCAGATTGGAGGGTGATTTCTCCTTTTTCTCTGGTCAGTTTGACCTTTAGGGTTACTTTTGGCTGGATAAACAAACAAACACAAGTCTTTAAAAATACAAATCTAACTTTAAATCTGTTTGGGAAATAATAAGCCATTAGTAAAATGTGTTCTCTTGCTTCCAAATAGACTACTTTTCAGTTTCATTGTCTTAATTAGCACAATTTACCAACCCTGTGAATAATTTATAGAACAAAAGTCTCTGAAAATAGAAACAAAAAGAGCTCTTTTCCTCCTCATTTTAGAAATTAATTTTCTACTATTTTACTACAAAAGTCCTTTTTTTTTTTGAGTTGAAGTCTCACTGTTGCCCAGACTGGAGTGCAGTGGCCGCTCCCGGCCACCACAGCCTCGACCTGCTGGGGC